>NW_010539726.1:43872-71919 GCF_000687285.1 Phaethon lepturus
AAATTTCTTCTTGGTAGAAAGTGATGCAAGAACTAGATCAAATAGGTAATAATTTCTTCTCACAACAGTCTGCAGCAGTTAGTCAGTTCCTCCAAACAGAAAAAGAAATCTCACCTGATTCAACTCCCTTATTTTAGCCATTTGTCAAAGAGTAGTTACACCCCTACCTGCAGGTATTTTTCCTATGTAAACATTTATATTAACTATCTTATTTGCAGTTACTAATAGTTCTTCTAACATCCATATGAAATACTTAAACTTTCTGCCTATTTTAATTTATATAGTTAAATATAGGTGCATTAGAGAGCACTTTTGATACTGTACAATTTGCAAAGTCAATGAGAAAAACAGGAAAATAACATAATCAGGAGTACTTCTTTAACATTTAGAATTAGCCAAAGGTATATCTTAATTAACACTTCATATGCTGATTTAAAAATCATACAGATTTTGGGGATAAGTCAGTATCCAGAATGAGGGAAATCTAGATAATTCAGGTTTGATTCCATATCTATGAAGTTGCCCTTACATTGTCCTAATATTTGAATCTCTCAAGAAGTTTATAACATTTTCAATGACACATAACATGCAAATGCTAACACCAGATAATCCTTCTTCAACCCCTTTTACACAGTATTTAAACATGCTGCATTTGATGATTTTTGCTCAACCTTCCCTGAAATTTGCCCACCCTTTAGGGACATATCTGCTAAGGAAAAGGTTTAATGAATTGCAAATCAGAAATATTTATAATGCAGAAAGAAAGGTATTTCAAGTTTTCCTGGGTAAATTACATGGAAGTGGGTCAATTACATAATAAGAACAACAATAATAACAAAACAGAAAAACCTTCTCTATCAGGTTGTGATGCAAACTGTCAAAGTGACAAAAGGTAGAAAATTTAAAGATGCAGCACAGGCAAGATATAGCCAGGATGCAGACATCAGAGTCTTAGGATTAAATTCCAACTATGTGTCTTCTTTTGGAAAACAGGAGATAGTTCATGCTGTAGCCCTCGGGCCAATCCGGGCAGGACAAGATGTTAAAAATGTGCTCTACACGGCAGCCGGGGAGAATGGCCCTACCTGGGGGAGAAAGGTATCCAGTACCTGAGTGAGCAGCTGCGTGGGGCTTAGTTGCCAGCTGGGGCTAAACCACGACAATGACTCTCACAATTCTTAGTCATCTACTTGTGTGAACTCCCTGTTACTACAGTAACATCCACCATTGTAAGGAGGGCTGGTTCTCCTTCATAACAACTCAATTTTTAACCTGTAAAGAGGCTGTTCTACAGTGCAGTTGAATTTCTTTGACAGATGTATAGACTACAGTCTAAGATCTAAGCTTTGATTACAAGTAAAGTAAATATTATTAAATAAACATGTTCAGTTAAAATGTTGCACAAGTAAAAACGAAATAAAATTATCTCTTGGGTAGGATGATCCTCAGAATAGTTGTCACTGTGTAAATAAAAACGGAAGCAGCCTGTTAAGATTCTAACACCATGAAGGAGACTTTCAAAACCTTTGTTTTTCTGAGGAGACATTAGATGGGAGATAGCTTTTCCAGAGAGAATGTTGTAGATTATTAAAAGGATGCTATATTAAAAGAATACATGGAGATCATCCTTTCTGCTTAAATAAACGAACAACCTTTCCTTCCTTATGCCGAAGACAGAGAATTCCTTGACTCCTCCCATCTGACAGCAGATTCAGTAATAGGAAGAGCCAGAGAAAACATGAGGAAGCCTTTGGGGTACTGCTTGAGCGGTGAGAGCTTACAACGGAAGCGTGTGCACTGACTTCTGTACAAGAAACTGTCTGTTCATGGAGTACCTCATTGTCCTACCTTCAAGAGGAGCAGTTCTATTTCAAGAAATAGGTAACACACATAATCACCATTAACTGTTTCTAATATTTCAGACTTGTAGATCAGAATCTAGGAAAGAGAAAAAGCTTATATGCAATTTGGCAGGAATCGAATGAAGTTAGGAAAAGGGAGCAAGAAGGAAAAGTAACTGCAAGAGAGTAAAGGAAAAGCAGCATATATGCTTAGAAAAGAAAATAAACCAATAAAAAACTAAACCATGAAAGATACTGATGTACAAGCACAAGAAAACTATGAAATTACTCCTCAAAGATAAGGAGCATCTGAAAGTAATGTGCCTGGGAAGCATCAGTCTTCCAGGCAGGTTACCAATCTACTCACTTAAAGGAGTCAGTTAAAGAAGGGAAGTGAGCCATAGGCAGTAGTGGAACCTGAGAATATCAATTTTGCTGGGAGGTTCTGTTTCTTTTTTCTTCTTTGCAATCATAAAGAGAGAGAAAGGGGGAAAAATGGGTAGAAAACCAAAATGTGTTACCCAAGGATTTATAAATAAATGTGAAATTAATGAACTTGCCTTTAAATGGCAAATAGAATATGCCTTTGCCTTTGACTTTCCGTATGTATGAATTGGGTAGTATTTGCACTGACCTGTTAATCATTGTAGCTATGTAAATGGGGAAAGATAGTAGCTGATTTAGAAAGTTCCATATTAATATTATATATTAATTAGGAGCAGAATGTAAAGTTTAGACTATCTTTCACCAGTAAACAAACCAGTGATTTCTATGTGCTCACCATTATCAATAGGATTTCGAAGCCACATAGTAACTGATGTTATGTCAGACAAATTAAAAACCTAATTATACTTTTTGAGAAGAATGTGCTATCTTACTTATCATTCATTCACCTAGTAAAACATTGCAGTGCTGGAGGCTGTATATGTGACCTATTACCGCACATATAATGGCTATCAGTTCTGTTCTGTACAGATGATGGATCAACCTCTAAATCAATTATTTGCAAAGCTGAGTGGAAAGTAGGCGTAAGATAAAAATCTGTCCTTCATCAATTTCAGATGATACACATGCACACACAAAAGATGTCAGTTGGATTGGCAAGAAAGCCCTTAGTGCTTACAGTACCATGGCTGGGACAGCACTTCTAAATTACTGCAAGTACTTCAAGTGGTCCCCAGAAGTTACGTGCATGTGACTTCTCTTCAGGATGCAAACTGACAGTGTGCCAGAAGCTAAGTCAGCACCTTCTGATGAGTATGCCACAATGGGCACGTCACTGTATTTTCAACAGCATTTTGCTGCTCTCCTGGCAGTGGTACCCTGTGTCTTCGCTGCCTTAACCCCACACGTCAGCCCAAGAGAGCCACTCGCAGGATGTGGCACTGTTGAAGAAAAAGAGCCTGGGTAGTGGTTAAAGCCCATCTCTGAAAATACACCCAACGCATACCTCCAATGCAAGTATTTTTTGGTACCCAATATAAAGTTGTTCCCCATCATCGGACTAGATGGAAGATGATCTACTTTTTTCTAAATCATTGACATTTTTACAGTCTTTTAGGAGTTTACTCAGATGATGCATTTGTGAAGTATTTTATAGATTTTTGTAATTTGAAGATATACAAAAAAATGAAGACTGTGCAGTACTGGTTAGAGAAACTTAGGAAACAGACACAAAACTAGTTGCCACAAGATACGTTAATGTGTATCATTATGTGTGAATTTACTTAGTGCATGAGCTACTTAATTGTAAGTTGTAGCTCTATGTATACTTTTCATTTTAGACTAAGGCCCTTGGTTTTATCATTGGTATATTAATTTCAGCCATCACAGTTCTCCTTTTTCACAAGACTTTGAATAGATGACTGATTTTCGAGAATTTGTAAACACACCAGCTGAAAAAATTTGATGGTGCAGAATGAGTTTACCAATAATGCTGTAAATGCTCTGGACACTAAAAGAAGATTGTAAATTCAGCATCTTTCACAGAAAACAGATTTGTTCAATGGTAAATACATTAGTCAAAGTTTAAAATAGTCAAACTTATTTAAAAAAACCCCAACACCTGAAACCTTGTGCACTCCAATTTAGCCTGAAGTAAATTTTTATAGCTAAGTAATAAGCAACCCAAAATAGGTTATATAATAGAAGTGCTGACACCATCTTAACTACATCCTAGAGTTGCAAACAGCAGTGCTATAATGAGTCAGACTCATTGTGTCTTTCACAGACATAGTTTCATTTTTAGAAGTACTATACTGCTGATGGCCCACATTTGCATTACATAAACTTTCATGATGAAATATCTTAACATTTCATCTGAAAAGTATGGAACAGAGATCATTTTTTGTTTAATTGGTTCTGAGTTTGCCTAGAGGCTTTAGGAACTAGAAATTTTGCAAGCTTGTTTTTACAAATTAGTTGTGAAGTAGAATCTGTCTTTTCTGTTTCTCCATCAAGGTAATGTGCTTTGCTCACATTTATCTTTTTTTTCCTAATGAGCTGTTTCTGATAGTCAGCTGCTTTTTCTGCTCTATAGTTCACTGAGGGCACCATGCTATCTGCATTATTCATTACTGGAACTGTGGCATACCTTGGTTAGAATCTAAACACAAAACAGTTTCTAGGCATAACTCTATGTCTTCTATAGAAATCATGAATTATGTAATGCACAAATCTCTCCACAACAGCATCACTTCTTTCTCTGGCAAGCAAGTCAGCTATTTTTATTAAATATTGCTCATCCACCGTATGGACTCCAATATTCAAGTTAATTATGAAACTGAAATATGGCAATACCCTCTGAATCTGTAAAATAATTTTCCAATTAAAACTAATTTAGAATACCACATATACAAAATAATTTTATATGATTTTGCACATCAAGAACAAGAGATTTTTTAATCACCAAAACATTACACAAATACCTGTGTTTGTCATCTCTCACAGTCCTCTACATAGAAGTAAACATGTGTCAGTGAACAAACTCTATCATTGTTTGAGAAAGCCACAGTAGCTGCAGCAACTACAAAACAAATGTCAATAAAGAAACAACTACAAAGCTCTTTATTCCTGATTGCTAGTTCTACTATTCTTGGATTATTCTTAATGTTACATATGTATATTGTATGCAGTTGAAATGGGTAGTATGTGGAAAAATTTTCTGAACTTTTAGACTTATTCTATGATTAACATGGCTGGAATGAAGAAGAAATTTTTTTTTTCATATGAACAGGATAACTTGCCTCTGGGAGGGAAATATTTATATGGTTAGACAGGTATTTGGCATGATTAATTAGAGAAATCCTTCATGATGGCATCTAGCACACTTTATGCTGAAGCATAAAAGCATGGTATGTGGCACACTAAAAATCAACATAAGCTATAGTTGGTAAATGGCTATACAGCACTTGTTTCGACATTCTTTTGCCAAATCCTGTATACGATTCTGTGTATTTTAATAGTGCTCCTTAATAATAAAATGTAGGGTTGCCTTCAGAAATTTCCTCCAAAGGGCACTGTTCCTATCATGTGTGAAATGTACTCCACAGTTCTCAACTGCATTTCATGTATGTTTCCTAATTCAAAGTGACTGAAGAAATCTTATCAAAACAAGATATTGCAACATCCTGGTCACAAAAAATAATGTGCTAATTCAGCATGAAGCTGTCCTAATGTTTTGCTGTGCCCATACAAAACTCTGCATAGGAATTGAGTCCTCTAAAAAAAAAAAAAAAAGCCCAGATTGTGGGAGAATACACAGTGATAATCAAAATTATACTCTAACTAAGTTTTATAGTTCATTGGAAACAGAGCTGAGCTTCTTCCCAAGTGTTCCTCACTGGATTGCTTATTCATAATAACACAATGAAGGTGTAAAATGCGAGGAATGAGAGGATCACAGGGAAATGCATGGAAGTTCTTCCAATGTCACAAGTGCTTAGTCACTGAGTGCTCTCTCCATGTTGGGAAAGTTACTGACTGGATGTATCTGTACGCTGTATAATTTTATTTTCTAAACTAGTTGATAACTTCCTTTTCCTGTCTTGGGAAGCCGATGAATAATATAATTGCAAAGTATCTTCTAAGAGACACTCTTGTGAGTGAAGAAAGGCAGAAGGCTCTGATGATATGAGAAATGTTTGAAATAAAGAAGCACTGCTGATGTAATGCATGTGGTCATTTGTAAGCCTTGGTTCTACCTGTCACTTTGATTAAGAGGTACAGAATAAACACATTTAAATGTGTCTGTAAGACTGCAAGCATCATCAAATACTTCTAGTAAGATCCATTATTAAAACTATATTAAACTACTATTAAAACATTTGATCAATAAAATAGAAAAAAACCAACCCTTCTACAAAGAATCCAAAGGCTGAGAGAAATTTTAAATAATTAAAAAGAGAGGTCACTGATACTGTGTGATCCTGTTTGCTTTGGACAATGAATATAAATAGCTAACATACATTTTAATAATGCCACATATTAGTATAGAAGCATATCTTACAGAAAGAGTAACTATCCAAGTAGTAACAATAAAAAGAGGAATGGCATTATGAGAGATAAGCAGATGTACGTGAATTCACATAACGAAAGGCAAATGCAGTACGTGTATAAGGGAGATCCTTGGGTCAGCATAGGAAGTTATTTTGCACTAACCTTACTCCTTCAGAAACACCTGTTTTATTGTCAGCATCCTCAGTTAAGGAGGGATAATATAGTTTGCAAATAGTGCAGAGAAAACACATATAAATGCCGCTTTACTGTGGTGAATAAATGAGGTTGATACTGTTTTAATATCTTTATTAAAGATGAAACAAAGTGCATCCTCAGCAAGTACACAGGCTTATCAAGCTATGAAGAGCTGACGATACACTAGAGGGCAGGGCTGCTATCACGAGGGACCTCAAGAGACTGAAGACATGGGCTGACACAAGCCTGGTAAAGGTAAATGCAAAGTTCTGCACCAGGAATAGAATAAGCCATCCAACAGTACAGGCTGGATGCCAAATGGAAAGAAAGCAGCTTTGGAGGAAAGGACATGGAATACCCCAGTGGACAACAAGATGTATATGACTCTGTAGTGTGTCCTTGTGGCAAAGAAATCCAAAGGCTGTCATACTAGCAAAAGCACTGCCAGCAGGTAAAGGGAAGTGAACTTCTCCCCCTTCTCAGCATTTGTAAGACTCCATCTGGAGTATCATGTCCAATTTTGAGCTCCAGCAGAATGCCACAAAGATGGTTAAGGTACTGGAGCATGCGTTATGTATTATGTGGAGGAGAGGTTGAGAGACCGTAGTCCAGCTGAGATGGTTAAGGGAGGTTCTTATTATGATCTTCAGCTACACAGCAGAAGGCCATAGAGAAAGACGAAGCCAGATTCTTCTCAAAAGTGCACAATGATAGGATGAGAAGGATGGATACAAATTACAACATGGGGAATTTTGAGAAGATATTAGGAAAAACAAAATCCGAAGGAGGCTGTCAAAACCTGAAGTAGGGATTCAGAGTGGTTGTGGAATCTTCATCCCTGCAGATCTTCAAAACTCAACTGGGGCAACCTGATACAGATTGCCTCTACTTTGAGCTGGGGGATCAGGCCAAATGACTCCCATAAATCATTTCCAATTTAGATTATGCTATGAAAGTATTCCAGGACTGGAAACAGACATTACAGTTTCTCAAAGAACTGACTCTATTCTTCTATCTCAGAACTACCTCAATGTAGAAATACTTACACAAGAAACCAAATGTTGACAATTGAAGATGCTTCATCTGAGGAAAGATCCAGCTTCTGGAAGTTGGAGCGAGCTAGACATTCAGTCTAGGTACAATGCACATTTTTAACAGCACAGATAATTAACTACTGAACAAAAGTTGTGGTGGGGAACCCCATTAATGCAAATCTTTATTTAAAGATTAGATTTTTTTCCTAAAGATATCTTGTTGTTCAAATGGGAAGTAATTCAGGAAAATCCTATGGTTTCTTTTAAAAAACAGGTAGATAGGTGATTACAGGGGTTCCTTCTGGCTTTACAGAAAATGAATCTGTGATTCCCAAGTCCTTCTTTAACATCTTAATGTATATAATATACAGGTTCCAACTAAGCTCTCAGTTTTTCAAAGTGCTTCCCTATGGATTGTCTCAGGACAAAGATAAAGGCAAAGAAAGCTTTTGAGCATGTCTGAATTGGAGCTGTCTCCTCTATCTTTTAATATAAAATAATTTGCAAATGGGTAGATCTGAGGTCAGAGACTTTCTAGAAGCTAATGGTACAGATAGTCTCCCTAACTCTGAGCCACTGGCATAGTCAGCTATAATTACCAGCAAGGTTATTATACATCCACAATGACAAGCCTGTATTTCTACCAACGAATACTTAAGCTTTAGGGGTATCTTAAATTAGCTTTTTTTTTTTTTTTCTTGAGACTTTGAGAAGCAGAAAATACTTTGGCTGATGAATGAAAAATCCAGCCCAGAAAAATGTAACAGAAGCAGTGAACATATTTCTGTTGGAGAACAGAGAGTGACAGACCTATTATGAAAACCTAAATATAATTCTGGACCACATTCTGTTGAGCATTTAAGCATTTGATATTTGGACTGAAAGCCCAAAATATTTTGGATACTTATCAGGCATTCTCCAGCTCCTGAAATAAGTTTATGAATTTTCTCAGGAAATAGAGAATTCAATATTGAGATTGCTAGAATTCTTATTGATGTACTAACTGTCTTTTTACTGACCACTACCTGTCTGTAAATAAGGAGTGTGAATTCATCACATATGCACCTTTCAACTTTCACAGTCTGACATACTTTTGTACAGATATTGCCCATACATAGAAATGTATTTTAAGCACTAAACCATTAACCTGTTACAGTACAATATTATCCAGCACTCCATATTAATGTAAGAAGTGTTATTGTAATAACTTACCTCAGTATGTTTGACTTATACAGAAAGGTTATTTAATAGACTAGATTTCTTGTTAGGATATTTCTTTCTAGCAGATTGCATATGCAGTGACAAAGTCTATGTAACCTGAATTATTTGACAAGGGACTGGTCTGGAAATGGTTGCTGAGGGCCTCTTTCATCTCTTGTAAAATGCAAAAGAGACAAAAATGAAAAAGGGATAAGATTCAACTAAGAAAAGGATGGTTTATAACAATAACATACATCCGTGATTACAAGCAAATGGTTAAAAACTTCATTTGACTCTTTCTTATTAAAACAGTCGTCTTAAATCAATTTTCTTCTTAAATCCAATAAAAACAATATTAATAGTTTTGATTAGGGGTTTTTTTTTTGGTTGGTTTTTTTTTTTCCACAGGAAAAGAGAAATTATGTACAACTGATGTAGTGTGATGGAAAATAAATAATATTGCAGGTCCTCCAAGCTGGAACTCTCGTTCTTAATCTTAGGCATTCCAAAGGGGCCTGCATTATCAGGTCTTTATATTTTGAGCTAATAGAAGCATAATACTAGAGCAAAGCAACAGTGGAAGAATATAGAGTCCCCTGTGGCTGCAATTGAAGCTCTAAAAGCCTGTTTTTCATTTTTAAACTGTTCCTCTGGGCATAGGTAATGTTCAAAGAAGCATTTTAAAAAGAAAATGAAACTTTAAAAGCTTCAAAATGCAGTTGTAGGAAATCCAAGATGTCGTCTGTGACATCTCCTGTCTTATTGATAGTCTTATGGGAAACAGCAACATTCAGAGCTTCTCTTGCTACACTTTAGTAAAGGTTGGCCATGTCTTTCTAGCGAATCACTGCAACTTTGCAAAATCAAAGTCCTTACCACGAAAAAAAAAAAGAAATGGCTGCTTTGATTGAGAGAAGTTAATTCCAACTGAAAAAGTTGAGCTTTTTAAAGAAAAAAGTCTTAAAAATTGCGTGAATACCGAGCATATTCAGCAAGTGAAAATGGGAAGAACTATGTGTTTCAACTTATAATGTGATATGCTTACAATGAGAGTGACTATATACAAGAGTAGGCGAAGAGCTAGTGACAGGGACTATACAATGGCAGACAGATGCCTAGGTGAACATAGACTGGAAATGTTCAGGGATGCAGACAAAACCTTTCAGATCTTATACATTGTGTCTGGTTTCTGCACAGACCTAGCCAAATATTACCAGAATCTGAATTTTCTTTGACAATTTTTATCTTAAACTTTATTTGTGGATAAATAAAGGAAAATATTTTAGAAGAGGTTTCTTGGGATTTCTGCATAATTCTTGGAATACTTGAAAACCTAAGAAATTAGGAACTTTCAGCATTTCTCAGTTGACCAGTTTCTGAGATCATCCAGATTCTGCTGGGAACTTTCATAGTATGACAGCATTCTCTTGTTCCTTTGGCACAGTTCTTTAGTCTTCAAAATCAGCTTAAAACAGCAATGTCAGTTTTCTATTTTTTTTTTATCTTTATAAAGATTTATTTAAAGAAGTAAGAAATTACCAGTCAAACACAAAATTCACTCACAGAGGAAATGAGAGAAACATGTATTAACAGCATGATCATAGATGCCTCATTTCTTTTGGAAAAGATGGCAATTCTGGTAGAACCTGATTTCTGTCACTAAAACAAAACTGGAAAAAAGCAACTTTGAGGCAAACTCTGTTTCAAAACCCTTTAAAATTCTTTATGAAGTCATCTTTAAAGTCTTTTTCTTCCTAAATAAATCTTAATCTGTACACAAATACCTGTACAGCTGTAGGTATGTAAATGAAAGAAATTAGTCATATATGTTTGAAATGGAAAGTTACCGGTAAAACTGTAGGACTAGCCACAAAGAAATAAAAAGTTGGGAGTCAAAAGCATTTTCTGCAAGGACACACCATTATAGGATAAGAATTTCAAACTGAGATAGAGGGGAAAAATCCTCTGAAATACGTTTATCACCGAGTGACCCTGATCAGCTGTGTTCCATCGGAGGAAGATCATTACCGTGGACGTCAGGGTAGTGCAGGAGACAGGTTAAAAATGGGTTTCAGATTATTGGCACGTACTTTTTTATTAAAGTTTATTTACAGCTGGGGATAAGAGAACATAGGCCCAGAATTATGGAACTTTTTAAAACTCCAGAAATTATATCTTTGAAAACCTTTGCAATTCATAAAGTTTTTATTTTGTGCATTAATCCTAACTAAATGGATGTCTTTGAAATGCAATGCTCTAATTCTTTCAAGTTTGTATATTTTAATGTATTTTAATTTATTATATATTTTCTGTTGAATTTCTATGAAAGCCTGAGCATTTCCTAGGCAAAGCATGTGCTTAAAAGCTTTGCTAAATAGGGAGAGGATTAAATAAGTGTAATGACTTAAGCTCTCTGCCTAGTCAGGATTTAAAGGCCATATCTAGCAGATAGCTGCCTGCCCAAAAGACAGACTCTATTGGAATTTTTTTAAACCTACAGCTCACCTGCAACTCTTTTCTGTTCCTTTATAAATCTGAGATTTTCACAGAACAGACACTGATGACTGATGCCTAAAGATCTGCATACAATTAAAATACACCCTTGTATTCCTGAAGCGACATATTCTTCTCTAATCAATTGGAAAAGATAAACAAAATCTGTAAAGTTCCAACTTCTTAAAATGAAGTTTGCTTCAGGAGAGAAAGTGGAGAACATTCATACATAGACTGAACTCTAAGAAATGGAAAAGAACATTGGTGATGGCTGGCTACTTGCAGTAGCAAATTAAAAAGGAAAGCTCTTAATACTGAATTCTAGTGGATTTTCTCTGCCAACTGCAGCTGTGAGTTATGTCTCAAACTTTTTTTTATTAATAAAAATTCTGTAGCAGAAAAGTCCAGTTGCAGACACATTTCTGTTCTGAAGAGCTGATAGAAGAATATATATATTTTTTGTAGTTTCTGAAGGTTACTTAGAACTAATGGTGGAAATAAAAGATAATTCAAAATCAGATGTAGTAATTCAATACTGCTAATCGTAGCAATTCATTCACATCACTGCCTTCATCCTTGAGCTGTTCTGTTGTACCTCTTTTTAAAACAGATAATGCTATTTTATAACTTGCATGCACTTTTGCCTAAAGATCACAGAATCACAGAATCATTAAGGTTGGGAAAGACCTTTAAGACCATTAAGTCCAACCGTCAACGCAACACCACCATAATATGGAAGTATGAAGTAAGCAAGTAAGTTGTGGTCCACTAAGGCTTGGAACACTGAACTGAACAATCTTCGATCAGCTACAAATATGGAAAGAAGTTATCGAGTCTGTCAAAAAATGCTATAATATGCAGAGGCAAGAAGATGCAGAGTATGTCTGGATATGGACCATATTTCAGTTCTGAGTTTTCAGAGCCCTGTTCATATCTAGGGTTCCTAGGTAAGACAGATACCTTCTTTACATTTCTATGTCTTTTTCACGATGAGTGTAGATTCTCCATTCAAGCTGCAAGAACTGATAGTGACACTTGCACATACTGAAAGAATAAATAACTAACCCCATAATTATTAAGACAACTCATTACTGAGTTCTAGCTTCTGCGCACCTTCTTTTGGAAGGAAGTTCAAGAAACACATTATTCTGATAGTTTAGAACTGTCTCATTTCCAGCTAAATACATTTACAGTCATCACCATTTTTTCCTAGTGACAGCATTGTCCTTTAGCTTACAATATCACTGCTCAATATTTACTCCTGCAATGTGTTTTTTAGACAGCTATCATATGTGCTCACAGACTTCAGTTGTTTTGTTCAGTTAAACAATTCAGACTCTTTATATATCTTCTTGCAAAGCAGGCTCCCCAGACCCTTGATCATCCTAGCAGCCTTGCTCTCTACTTTTTCACATTTAAGGTGACTTTTCTTGGACCTTGGTACTGCTACATAGCAGAGTGTTCACATTATGTCTCCTCGGGTTCTAATGCTACAGCAACAATACCTCAATAGCTGTAGAAACTCTGAGCTCCATCAATTAGAGTTTCCTGAAGCTTGTTGGTGCAAGACCATCAGTGGAGATTTTACAGAGGGTAGAGAATGAGAAGGTAGAGAAAGAAAAATTCTAATATATTTATAATTTTTAAGAGATGTTTGATCACTAGCCTTACATACATGAAGCCTCAATAGGAAAAATTCAGCATAATCTCTTAAATCATACCTGAGTGGGGATTATTATTTTACTTTTAGAATTTGAAGAAACAAAGTCCAAAACATCTTGTTTCAAAGTATGTGGCAGGGCCTATATGCTATCTTTCATTCTCCTCCCAGCTCAGTGGAACCTAATTGTTGGTCTTGAGACTGTAGTCTAATAAATATATTTTGAAAATTCAAAAATTCAGATTTAATTTCGTATCAACTTTGTAGCCTTCTATTATAGTGAAAGAGATGTTCAACCTGTGAATTTAAAAAGAGAAAAAGGGAACAAAAAATTCTGACACTCATTTCTGTGGATTTACTTTCTCAGGAAGAAATTATTTTCATTCTGCTGTGGACAGAAAGACACAGTAGTAGTGTAGGTCAGCCTATACTCAGTGATCCAGTAGTTGATAAAAACATATCTACTTGCAGCAGATAAGTATTTTTAAAGAAATATAGTATACAACACATGGCATGATAGGCAAACTTAGAAATTACCTTTTGATGCTGAATCCATGATTAAATCAATGGCTAAAGAAGGACATATTGCAGCTCTTGGATCACAGCAATGCAATATTAATAATACATTTTTCTTAAATCATACAATATTCTGTTCACAAATGCTGGAATACACTGGCGCATTATCTAATGATCAGTCTTTTAAGAGAAGCCTTTGTCAATGCAGTACATTAAATGATACAGCTGAGACAAGGACATTTTTTGCACAGGGCTGAAGGGAACGCTCTTGATCCATTTCAAGCATTACTTTACACACTTCAGAATCATGAAGAGGCAGTCAAGTTCTGAACTTTCTCAGCTCATGCCTCCTATCAAATGGGAAGAGGGAACTATATTTTTTTTGTTGTTCTTACATATTTTTTGTAACCCACCAACTGTTCAGCTTATCTGGTAGGAAACACACATTAATATTTTTTCATGATGGCAACATATCCACCATGATCTGTGGATATTATCTTTTTGCTCTTTTAAAAAAAAAACAACCTGCAATTTCAACATGTTTTTGCCCTAAGCTGACTCCTTTTATTTATTTCATTGATTTTCCTGTGTTTTTGTTAAAGCTCTTCAACTGCAGAATCTCTTTCGGAAGGAGAGCGCTGTTTGTTTATTTACTTGGTAAACTAGGTGGTGAGTATAGACACTATAGCAATAAGAGGCAGGAACGCTTTGCTCGAGTACTGGCTCAGCAGTGCACAGAAACTACGTCTGAGCTGCTGAGGGGCAGATCTTCAGCTTACATAAATTGTCATAGCTCCATTGATATCAATGTTACAATGATAAGTTATAACATCTGAGGCTTTGCCCCTTAAGCCTGAGATGAATTCAGTGATGCCATCGTCTGAAATTACTATCATTATTATATTTTAAAATTGTTTTCCTCAATTGCCCTACTGCCTGAAATTTATTGATCATTTTCTATCTACATCATGTCATGCATCTAACATTATTTCCTACACTGTAGCTCTTCCCTGTCTTCTCACTGCTCCCAGTGTTTCAGCCTACTTAGAAGTATACACAGAACCAAAACCATTACATACCTATATTCCACATTGTTTTGCATAATTTCTGGCTCTTTTTACTTATTTTTTTAGTTTCACTTGTCTGCTGATCACAAGGTGAGGTGTATTGTGGATCCTCAATTTGCACGTTACTAAATAACAGGGGCAGGTCAGGATGAAGGAAGAACAAAGGAATTCTTTCGGATCTGACAAAGCCGTTAAGAGATCTTTTGTGATGGGTCTTTCTGTTGCTGAGTCTGTTTCTCTTCCACAGCTATCATTCAGTCTTCTGTATCATGCAGATGCCCATGACCAGAAGATATGGGACTCTGACATCTAACAGATTTCGCCAAACAGCCTGGAGGACTTCTTTGTTATTCAAACCACGAGGTGAAAGACTAGCAGCAAACCACCTGCCCACATCACAGACACCTCCAAGTGACAATGGGCTGGAGTCAAAGGCTGCAGATACTGAATGGCCCGTGTGAATTCAGGAAAGTGCTTTCAAAAGTTGATCAATAACTGCCCAAACTGAGCCCTCTAAAAGCTACGTGCCATTTCAAGGATTTCTGAAAGATATTCCGTTTTGGACACTTAAAATGTATTTCCAATATTAAAGACAGATTTGCAAATCACCAGAATGGATCGCATTGAACCAAACAAGTTGACATTACAAATGCAAACAGATTTCTCAGTATTTTTTCACTAAAATTTCAAAAATAATAACATATTTGAATAGATTGTTTTGGAACAGATAGTAGCAGAAAGACTAATTATTTTTAATTAATAGTGTTCTTAATTGTTGCTTTACTTGCCTTTGAAGGGTAGGAAATTATTCTCATATCAATGAATACAGACTGAATGAAGTGTTTAGAGTAGAATTCAATCAATAGTAATAAATTACTCAAAGACTTAACAGTGTTTTAGAAGTGATCAGCTGGCTTTTTAACCAAATCACTACACATGAAAATACATTTCTGGAAATACTAGGCATAAGTGTCTGATCCTGAAAATAAGTAGGCATGCAAATAAATAACCATACTTACATGAACTTGGGTTGGTAGAATTAGTCACAAGTATGTTTATTTTGGTACATGTATGGAGAAGTAACTAGGTAGTGGCTGAAACAGGCATCACTATTGCATGATTCAGGGAAAACATCACTTTGTCTAACTATGTGATCAGACATGCCTATAGTTTCCCATTGAAAAAAATCAGTGATGTGGATTCAAGTGTTGTTTTAGTGCAACATGTTTATCTGCACCGTGTTCACCGATACCGAACAGACGTAGTTGTAAAAGCACTTGTTTCTTTTAGAAACCTCAACCCAAACACCAATGCCTGCTATATTAGTACAATTCTGCATTAAGAATTGACAATTGACTGATTAACCCAAACTTAAAGCGGTGCAATTTGCTGTGGATGTTCCCAAAATGATTGTATTATAAGAGTGTCTTGAAAGACTCTGTATTTCTCACAAGGATAAAGAATTTATAATACCATCTGTAACAATGGCATCTGCACTGAAATATATATAGCAATTGTAATAATAGCTTCAGATTAATGCAATACCTGGAGCTTAGCTACCAACAAAGATAATGGAGGTTGGCATATATCAGGTCAGCAGTTCTTCCACTTTTATCAGGCAAAAATGCCCACTTGCCTTGATCATTACCTTATAATTATACTGTAAATTTAGAGAATCTTACCATGCTTAATTATAGTATTTAATCATAAACACCCTATGTTTTAATATTTAAAAAGCCAAAAATAAAATATGTACCAGCAAAACTAGTTTAAAAATCAAAAACAAAGACGAGGTTTTACTTTCATTACCTGAAATCAACTAAGCTCTTTTATCCCTTTCTTCCCGCTGCAATAAAAAAAATGACCTGAGTCCCCTTTGAAACCAGCACAGTGTGATCTGAAGAATGAAAAAATGTTGATTGACTGGCACTGCATGCAATAATTTGAAATGAGCATAATCTTTTCAGGTAAAAATGGAACACTGCACTGTTGGTATATGTATGAACGTGGTCCCTCCCCACTGCCTAAGGTGGGCAGCAGACTGGAGATGGTCTGTAACGGTGGCCTGGCAAAAATGACAGAATCATTTTTTTCACACGGTTTTCAGCTAATCTGTAATGTCAGACTCACGCCGCTACGTTTTCCGCAGCTCTACTAGACCTGCTGCTGCCTCTGCAGCTACGGGGCTTGTCCCCAGCGCTTTGCTCCCGGAGCCCTGGGGGATGCGGTTCTCGTGGGGCTCGCAGCACCAAGCTGGGGCATCCTGGGCTCCAGCCACAGCCGCCAGCCGGTTCTCAGATGGTGCCTTCGGCAGAGTGTGTCACCGTGGGCATCGCTGAGAGACGCTGCTGCAGCTGCTGTATTTTGGTAGCAGTACAAATTTTAGATTTAACAGTCCTGGCCACTTCCGTGCTTCCTCCTGTATTAATAATACAGAAAAATAATCTGAAGGCCAAGGCCAGACACAGGCAAGATCCCCCACATGGATTGCACGGCTGTGCCTGTGGCTCCAGCAGCTGCAGCAGCTAACGTCCCGGCTTTTGCGCAGAAAAACTGGAGAGGGCTGCAGATTTAGCTTTTTCTGTGTTTCAATGCCTCTGTATTTTTAGGTCTCACTCTTGCTAGCTTGAAAAAAGAAAGAAGACTTCAGGAGTCTTGCATTTTGGAAAGGTGATGATGGTCATTTTTTCTATTTGAAATCCCTTTGCTATAGGTAATTTCCTCAAAACCCCAGACGTAAAATTCATCTTTATACATAGGGAGAAACAAAAAAAGAGCTGAAGAACAGGAATGATGGTTCTACTTACCCATTCAGTCACTGAAATTATTGCATGGGACATAATCCTCTATGTCTACAGAATAACAAACTTTTCTTTCGCAGAGGTTCACTTTTGTGCTGTGGAAACAATACAGTTTGCTGCAAAAAAGTTTGCTTGGCTTGAACCAAAATATATATTCTTTTTACTTTTCAGTGAAGCAAGTTTAAAAACTGTTTGAATAAATGACTGTCTTAACACAGTATTTCATTTGAAAATAAACATAAAAATAGACACAATGAAAGTACTTTTTCAATAATGTTTTAAAATTGAAAAATGAAATATCTCATGTAGAAACTATAAAAAATACTTTTTTAATGCTTGCATTTTAAAATTCTTTTCATAGTCAAAAGGTTTTGAAATCAACTTGGGTTTGCAAAACCTTTTCTTAACTCAAAAATTTCAGGTGGAAATTTTTGCTCAGCTCGGTCAAATTTTGCCTGTAATAGCAGAAAATTGATGGGCACAGCCCCAAGCCTTTGTGTTCTCATTCTCCTTCTGCCAATTAAATTTCCAGGTTTTGATTTTCTGTTTTTGCATGCTAATGTTAAGTTTCTAGAATAATTTAACATGTTTCTAAACAACATATCATCTTACTTGTTGCTACTTACGTTCTTGCACCTTGTATTTTGTCCTCTTTCCAGTTTTCCACTTCTCTGTTAGGTATATGTGCTGTTTCGCTCCTGTTCAGCTGTTGTAAGTCCTGTGTCAGTATAGCTGATTTATAATAATGTAACTATAAAAAATTGGTGTTTGCAAATATGGATATAGAGAGATATATCTTGGAGGGAAATAACACAACATGTTAGTTAGATAGCTCTTAGAAAGAGGCATGATGCAAAAATATTACACAAAAGCAAGGGGATGCTAGTTTCAGCAGCATCTGACTCCATCACTTGGGTATGAACCAGTAGCCAATCCAGAGATAACATTTCTTGCAAGAAAAACATGATTTTGTGACAGGGAAAATGTTTGTTCTGCTAAGCTCTGTGAAGCTCATTATATAGCAGGGAAATTGTGTTTCACTAGTCTCAATCAATACTATTCTCGTTAAGAGCCTGCAGTCTTACCCCCGGCAAAGATTTCATTGCAATTAATCTATTTAAACAGAGTCATTGAGAATTTTCTTTGTCATAGGACTTCAGGAACAGGCCTTAAGGCAGTTCTCTGAGAGACAAAGGATAATAATTTCACTACACAACAGCATATTTCAATTAATGTATAATTAAACCAAATGTTGAAGCCATATCTGAGGATTGGTGTGATGGAAAGCTGAATCAGAAGGTCCTCAAACATTTCAAATTGCGTATCAAAAGCTAGGGTGGAATTTTTGGCTCAAGTCTGTGCTACAGAAAGCTGCCTTGGCTGCTGATTGAATCTGTAGGTGGAACAACTGCCCGAAGCGTTCCCTTCTTTACTTTCGTGAAACACTGAGTTGTCAGCAAATCCCATCAAACTTCTAATGACTTCTTGAAGCAGCAAGTGAGCAACAAACCACTAATGGATGTAGAACCTATGAGCTACCATATTTCATCTTACTGCAGCAGAACCTGTTAATAGACATGAAGAGAATGGAAATAGCCTCAAAGATCCACCAGTGCAATTTTTTCCACAGGGCTGGCAAACTTTGTACGGTCAGAGCTCTTGAGTATTTGTCAATTGCTTTAGCAAGCACAGTGCTACATTTGATAACTGAAATATAATACAATATCAAGCTATCAAAATGTCATTAAACTTATACCAACTTAGCTAATATGACATTCTTAATAATGCAGTCATATTCTGATCTCCTCCACTTACGATTATTAACATAATGTTGATGACTTACCTAAATGATTACCTCTGACAGAAAGATACAGTTCTTATAATTATTCAGAAATCCAAACCAAAACCAAAACCAAAA
Source organism: Phaethon lepturus (assembly GCF_000687285.1). Classification (NCBI taxonomy): domain Eukaryota; kingdom Metazoa; phylum Chordata; class Aves; order Phaethontiformes; family Phaethontidae; genus Phaethon; species Phaethon lepturus. The sequence continues at coordinate 63,095 of NW_010539726.1, forward strand.
AACTCGACAGACAAAGACTTGGATTAATATTTTTAATTTTTTAAAAAAATTCTGGAACAATGTCCTATACCATAAAAAGATATGCTGGGCTCTACATCACCAAATATATTTCAAAAAGATATTTCAATTAATATATAAGCATAATTGAATATTTCATTCATTTACAGAAATATTTAACAAACTTGAAATCAATGAACTTCTAATAGTGAGTAGAAATAAATTATTGCATCCTTACTGTCAAAGTAATTTCAGGTTTGGATTCATCCTCTGTTAAGTCTTTTAGCTTATTTCAGTTTTTAAATCACACACAGTAGAGCTTTAGGGGCCTGCGTCTCTGTGATTTATAATACAAAGGAACAATTATTTCTGCAGGTAAAATTATGCTTTTTGAAAAAGGTAAGATAAACAGAGGTGCCTAAAGCTTCCTTAGAAAATCATGGAGAAATGGCTACATGTATTACAAATAGCAATAATAATAAAAAAATACAGCCATCAACTGTCTAAAGTACTCTGTGTACATTTGTGTGTCTACCTATACGATTCAAGTGGCTATGAAAAACCTGAGAACAAAAAGCCAAAACCTTTTGGATAATCCCTTAAGCCCCAAAACAATAAACAGGAACAGGTTCTGACATGTAATTTATCAAGCCGTGAAGTTTCTAGCCTTATGAACAAAAACATAGTAAAACAAAAATAAATGAATAATGTGAGCACAGTCTTGGGAAAAGCTAGATTTCTGGGGGAAAAAAGAAAAAAGCGTTCGCATCCTTTCTTCAAGTCCAAAAATCAAGGCCTTTGCATTAGACCAACAGACAAAAAAAATGTTTCAAATGCACACAGGTGAACATAGGGAAAAATCTTTAGTTATATCCCTTGAATTTCCAAGCATTTCTGGAAGAAAACTTTTCTTGTTTCACCTGACATTTTCTTTGGCAAAGGTTTTATAAGTATTAATATCTACTTGTTTATATGCATGAGAAAAAATGCCTGTAGCATTCCAGTGTGTGAACATTATATTAAATACATTCTAAATACCCTGAAATACCACAGTATTGGAAAGAAACAGGTTGCTAACTTTTCAGAAGACTATTTTTCTACAGTTTCTATGTCTTTACCATGCTCAGTATCACCTTGATGGTATGTATGCTATTCCTTGCTAAAAAAAACCCAAACCAAACCCAGGGACATTTGTCCTGTGTTATAAATTGTTATATAATCAGTTAGAATGAAACATAACATAGCCCAACTTCCAAGTTCTTTTTTTCAATAGCTTTCAAGGACCATTCTCTCCACCTGAATAAACACACTTCATAGTGTGGAGGAATTTGGGTCTTGTACAGGGTTCTGAAAGTCTTTCACTTAGTGTGTGTGTGGAAGGAGCTGTTTGTTTATTTGCTTATTGTGTGCATCCAGACCCTGAAGGTCACGTGAAGAATTTGCAATATTTGCGATATTTGCACCTGTGCTTCAGATTTAGAGTGGTTTCTCCTCCCATTTCTAATTTTCAGACTGGAGCTATTCAAGTTAGTTTCCTTGTAAGAAAAGTATGCAATTTGGGTTCCTCTCCAAAAAAAGTGCTCTAATAACTTCTGGTTTGTTCAAAAGAAAACCTAAGGTGTGCAATTTTAATGGTGGTTAACACTTCAGAAGTAATCGCCTTTCTGTTGCTTTTTCACATGTTCTAAATTATATTTTTGACTGAAAATGGAGAGGAAGAGGCCTTGCCTAATAGCTCTAGAGGAAGGTTTTCTTTTACGTTCTTAAGTGTCAGTGGCATATTATAAAAGATTTTACTGATGAAGGTTCCTGTCATAGAATTTTTTTGACTGATTATCATTATGTGACATGCCACCCTTCTGAGCTAATTTCCAAAGGATGTGATTTGGTCTTCTGCTGATTTTGCCCCGGTGGTGCTGCAAGTCGCTTTCTTAGATTTTCGATTTATGAGAAGTGGGCTTGTTCTGCCTGTGACCTTCGTGTTAAGGCCGTATTTATTTAACTCTTTTTTCTTTTTCCCCATCTGAAGTCAGTTGCGTTGTGATCACATGATCCTCCAGCCATAGCCAAAAGCCTCTTCTCACAGTCTGCAATGACACGTCTTCTGAGAAACGTGCATTTCTCTGCACAATTAGAGCTTCAAATAGTTCGTGTCACATCAAGCCAAGGCCTGTGACAGCTGTCATTCAGGAATACGCTTTCTGACAAAGAGAGATGTATAACCCCATAGATCATGCACTCTTTATTATTTGTATTTAATTATCCTCCAGTGGGAAATAAAAACTGCAGCTGTCCTTATGCTTTATTTTGCTGCAAGGTTGAAGCTTTTAATCACATGTGCATTTCCAGCTTCCTTAAAACATTTTTTTTCCTGCTTGTTCCCATTTTTTGCAGCCTCAGGGTAAACTCTGCACTCTTCCATTATTAATTTAGACAGTTACAATTTCCTAGCAAAATAATTAGTCGACATGTGGCAAACTTTTGTAATAAACTAGATATAAAATAAATAATTAAGGCTCCTGTTAAATCAATAATATTGATCTAGACTTCTCTTAAAATCAAATTGCAAGAGAATAATTTCTTCTGACTTTTGAGTTCTGCATCTGAGAATGGAAGACTGACATTTGATTTTTGTTTGTCAGATATTGAACTTTAAATAGTTGTATTTCCTGTCATTTAAATTTTCTGGAAACTTGAACAATGAAACGGATCTACATACTTAATTGTCTGTATTTTTAGTGAAGATATAAAAAGCAAAGGCGAGGCAGTGAGCTGAGAAGGAGCAGATTTTGTGGATGCACAGTCAGAAAACAGCTTCCAGTCGTCCAATGTCGGCCTCAGATCACCGACATACCCAACCTCATATCTTTGTCACCTTTTTAGACCTGAAGTTCTCAGGGTTGTGTTTAAGACAACAAATTAAGACACTGAAATATAACCTGCTGTTTTCCAGCTGCAGTTGCAGTTGCTGACATGTTCTTGGCACTATTGCTGCTCTCTTGTTGAAGAATTGTTCCCAAGAGGAAATGACATTTAATTGTAGGCTAGGCTTACCTGAACCTTGTTTGATACATTCGATCTGCCTGCTAACTTAATACGTTCTTTTATAACTTTTTGAAGGATTTAATGACAGCAGGAGTTTGTTCATTAGCATGAAAATTGCAGTTTTGTCTTTGCAAAATCAAGGTATTCTTTGACATTACTAACATCAGTCTGTTTTATCTTCTAGCAGAACATGTTCATATACCTGTAAGAGCTCCTCTTGGGGATGTTATTTTTTCATGTCAGAACAAGGGTAATTGATCAATGGTGCATATGCAGTTAAAGACCACACCTAAAATGAGCTAAAAGTTACATGACCCTTGTAGCAAATAAAAACTTGTCTTCTATAGCCAGTGGAAATTGTCAGGCATCCACTGCAAAGTCACAGATGCTGCCACCAAGATCCCTTGGTGAAAGAAATATAATTATAAACATGAACATCTATCACTAAATCTTAACTATATTTTTAAATAAATTGACTGAAATGGAAAATACTTCAATAATATACTCTTCTGATAATCCAAAAGAATATAAAACTTCGCAGACAGTATATAGTATATGTTGCATAACTCTTAAACTTTTTGTGTATTAGGCACAGAATGTCTCTCTATTCCAGGCTGCTTTGTCTTCTGCTGTCCGTGCCAAGCATCACTAATGTCTGCATTTACCAGAGGAAGCATCACCCAGAGCATACAGACTTACTGAAGGGGCAAACGCCAGCATAATTCTCCAAGCACCTGCTTGCCTGGGACTGGCATAGGAAGTGTGGCCAAACCCGCACTCTGCCCCGAGATTACTGGATACCATAATGGCTGTTTGGCACAACTGGCAGCCAGAGTAATTTAGAAAAGCATTCAGACTTCTCTGATGCCAAGAATCCGGCCAGCATGTATCTGGAGTAGGACTGGACCAGTGAACGTGACACAAAGCTAACTTAGAAGCCTACCGTCAAGTTGCACTGTGTGTATGGCAGCAGCTGATAGCCAGACTCTGTATCAACCTTATAGACTCAACACAGAAACAAACAAATATTCCTTTTCAATATGGTTGGAAGGAAATTAATCCCATTCAAAGGCATAATTACTTAAATACTATATTCTTCACTTCATCTGTAAAGGTTAGAACTCTTCTGTGCTATACGTTTAGAGGAATTTTTCTGAATAAAAAAACTAACCTCAGAGCGCATATGCTACAATATCCCTTTGAATGTTGAGGTCTGGTCACAGAAGTAATGCACCACCATAAAGTAAGAGTTCATAGTAAATGTCTTAAGAAAAAAATGGAAATGGTATCTTTTTCTTTGGTTAGTTTATAATTTAATGTAATAAGATGTGAGAAATCTTTCCCTCCTAAAAGCAATGGCAACACCATCTTATGAGTTGAGTATTCCGCTACCATAACTTTCCCTAATTGTGTATCTCTGGTTACGCAACCTTTCTTCCACTGCTGCCTGGAGTACAGATCTCCTCCTTGATTCACAATCTGTAAATTTATTATTCATGTTCTAAGAGGAGCAGTTTCACCTCCAACACTATAATGCCCTAGAATGAAGATGTACACTTCAGCATTTCATTTGTATTTGTATCGCAGAAGGTAGTGCCTGAATGGGAACGCTTCTCAAAAGCTAAGTAAAAATAAAGTTCTTAATGCATTCCAGCCTCAGCAGATGATGGACGCTATTCAACTCTGTGTTAACAGGAAAACTCATGTCAATAGTTTCCTGATTTGGAATCTTGGCTAGTAAAGGCATTCATTTTTAATTGGAAAGAAAATCAGTTGGCTGGTTTTCTGAAAGAAATTACTGAAGAAAAATACAAGACTTTTCCTCTAACAAGACCCTAAATGAAAGCACCATTTCTAACTTTTCATACACAAATTGGTAGGAGGTGATTCACTAGTCAAGAACTTAAAACCTGAATAACACCATCCTGTTCTGCCACTAGACCGGGCTTTAAATGTATTAGTGCAAATGCTTATTTACAAATGTGATGCTTAGCACTGTGCTATTCTTACAAAGGAAATGTTTTATGAATTGTAGGAGGTATAGTACTTTCCCTAATTAGCTGTATACTATTTCCCTAGTTTGCTGTTATGTGCTGGTTTCGGCTGAGATGGAGTTGTCTTTTCTTCCCGATAGCTGGCATAGTGCTGTGCTCTGGAGTTGGTATGAGGATACCAACGTTGATAACACACTGAAGTTTTAGTTGTGGCTGAGTAGTTGTCGTGCTTATACTCAGTCAAGGACTTTTCAGCTTCCCATGCCCTGCCAGCAGGGAGGTGCACAAGCGGCTGGGAGGAGGCACAGCCAGGACAGCTGACCCAGGCTGGCCAAAGGGATGTTCCCTACCATACAACGTCATGCCCAGTACCTAAACTGGAGTTAGCTGGGGGCGTGGGAATCACTGCTCGGGGATGGGCTATTGATCACCGGGTGGTGAGCAATTGCTGCATTGGGCACCACTTGTTCTTGTATGATCCTTTGTCAGTATTATTATTATCATTATTATTGTTGTTGTTGTTGTTATTAATTGTTGTTTCCTCCTCTCTTGCTGTCCTATTAAATTGTTTTTATCTCAACCCATGAGTTTTTCCCGATTCTCTCCCCTGTCCCACCGCAGGGGCAGGGGGGAGTGAGTGAGCGCCTGTGTGGTGCTTAGTTGCTGGCTGGGGCTAAATCACAACATGTTATTATCTTATATACATGTATATCTCATGCATTAGAACAAGAATAGAAATTCACTACTTCCAGTGTGTGTGTGTGCATATACACATATCTATGTATCTGTATATATAGTTATATATACATAAATACATGTATATACATTTTGAAAACTGCCTAAGCAGTACGCAGAATTCAGCTGAGATATTACAGCAATTCTCAGTGGAATATGTCTCCAGTAGCAATCCCTCTGACAGGTTACAAGGTCAGTACAAATCAGAGATATGGAGGTTAAGAACAGGAAATAGGACCGAACAGTTCTTCAAAGAGCATCTTAAGGTGATGGAACAGGTTTATATGGTAGTGTACAACAGTATTAATGGTGCCATTACCTTGTCTTATTAAAGGCATAAAAGCACGGTAGCCACTGTAAAGCAGAATAATATCACCTGGCTTATTACTCAAAGGACTCAACAATTACAATAAAAATATGCTTGAAAAAGATATCTCTGTACTATGCAGGCAATAAAAATTTAGACACTTTACTCATCCAGCACCACCCTTATGAATATCTCATTCTTGGCAACACAAACTGTTTCAAGTATCCCAATTTCCTAGAGAGTAGGAAACGTCTTTATTTGGCAGAAGAGGAAACTGAGGCATGAGTGAAGGCTGGTGTCTTCAGGATTGATCATTTAACATGAAGCACTTAATTTGGTAGTCAAACACATGGTTCATTTATGTATTTTTTTAATGCACTGACCATCAGCTTTTCTGAAAAAATTTGTAATGTAGAGATGTATAAAAAATAAGATTTAAAAGGGGATTAAGTATTAATTCAAATAATGAATTATATCAGACAATGCACGAGATGTGTAACATAGCACTCACTTTCTAGGACATCAGATTAAGTGCATAAGGCTAGGGACAGTTTCCCTGTTGTGCTGTGGTATTTCATTATGTGATTTTGTTCACATTTCTCTAAAAGGGAAAACCACATTTTTATTTACAAGTGTAAAGATAAATGAGAAGGAGAATTGCATGAGGATACTTTGGTTAAAGCATTATTTCAATCTTATAACTCTAAACAAAATAATTGTATTCATTCATTACGATATTTCATGTTGTCTGTCTCTCTAAGGTATCTGCATTCCAAGAATGTGTTTCCCAAGAGTACCTTTAAAATACAAATACTTCCCCAGTTTTTTAAGAAAAATCTTCTTTTGAGGTTTTTTCAGTTTCAAAACATAATAATGTGGGTGTGCTTTTCAGACAATATATGTGGCTAGCAGGATGATAGGTCCATATAAGAATAATTAAATTAAAGATGTGCAATTTTTATTGAGAGTTTCACCTTCTCAAACAGGATTTTATCTAGATTTGGAAATGTTGTAACACATATATAGAAAAGTGGTTAAGCAGAGCTGGAAATGTGTAGGTATTTTTAGTTTCCATTATAATTTCAATAACATTTTTATCACTTTCAGTGGTAGCACCATTATATGTGAAGTATGGAAGCAAAAGCAAGGGTATCAATCTCATTCAAAATTCAAGCCTTGAATACAGTAGATAGATCCGGACGTAAATTTACCTCTCATAATACATAGTGAAATAGCAAATACCTCAGCAGAAGAACAGATGAACTTTGAGTAGAAAGCAGTCTTTAAGTATTAGTAAATCATTGCTCATTATTTGCTCACAGTTAGTAACCATATTCATGACTTGGGTGTCTCTCTTGAAAGAAGATATGGGGAGCGGGGGAGAAGGCGGCAGAAGGGGAGTGGCTTGTTTCTCTTTCCTTTTTCTGTCTTTCTGTCTCCTCTCTTGTTTTCTTTGATTCACTTCCCTGCCACAACCCATTTCTCAACCACTTCATAATGCGAGTTCATAAGAGGTTCATAACCCAGTGGATAATGCACTACATCATTGCTAAAATGTGGTTTTTCCTATCCTTTTACAAGAAAATTCACCCAGTCTGTCACTGTTTAATGTTTCACTGCTGCAATATCTTTATTTCCAGTGTTGATGAATGCAACCATGACCATTCATCAGCAACCAGGAGACTGTTACTTTATTTATTCAACCACTTACTCTTTCTCTTTGCTCCATTTTTCCATTCTCACACATATGAACTAGTTCACTTTCCCAGCCCTTACTGTCCATCTGCATTGTATCTATTCTCATGTAGCAACTTAACTCTGTGATCATCAGTCCACAGTTTCAGACTACATTCCTTGGTATTGGAATACTTTAATCTCCCTCTGATCAGATACAACTTATTTACAAACAAGCACCTTTATTCCTTTTCCCATACAACCATTTATATTTAGATATAATTAATTGGAAATATTTGCAATATTAATTCATAACTTTCCCTCAATTCATTTTTTTTTTGTTTTGTCGCTTACTGAAAACTTATAACCTTGCAGCTCTTTGGTAAGGCCATCATCTGCCTCACTGTTTTCTTTTCTAATTTTTTGGGGTCTCTTCTGTCCTATAGTGTTACCCCTGTTCATAAAAACCATTACAATAATAATTGCAATAATCACACAATACTAAGTATCTAGTATATGTATTGGGTCTGGCTGAGATGGAGTTAATTTTCCCCAGAGCAGCCCTCATAGTGCTGCTTTGTATTGGTAGCTTGAAAGGATATTGATAACACACCAGCGTTTTGGCTACTGCTGGGCAGCGCTCGCACAGCACCCAGGCTGTCTCTCCAACATTTCCCCCCTCACCAGTAGGCTGGGGGTGAGCAAGACCTTGGGAGGGGACACAGCCAGGACAGCTGACCCAAACTGACCAAAGGGATAGTCCATACCAGATGATGTCTGCTCAGCAATAAAAGCAAGGCAAAGGAGAAGGAAGGGAGAGCATTCCTTATTTACGACATTTGTCTTACAGAGCAACCACCATGGGTACTGAAGCCCTGCTTCTCAGGAAGGGGCTGGACATCGCCTGCTGATGGGAAGTAGAGAATAAATTTTTTGTTTTCCTTTGCCTCCATGCACGGCCTTTGCTTTTGCTTTATTAAACTGCCTTTACTTTGACCCATGAGGTTTTTGGTTGGTTTTTTTTCCCCCATCTTTTTTTCTTCCCCTCCTGTCCTGCTGAGGACGGGGAGTGA
>NW_010539726.1:71950-87956 GCF_000687285.1 Phaethon lepturus
GTTTGGTGGCACCGGCCACCCAGCAAAGGTCAACCCGCCACAGTATGTGGATGTAATGATCTGCCACAGATCAAAATTACTACCCACCACAGCATCTCTCCCAGAGACCACTGCTCACTACACCAATACTGCTGCTAATGACCTTTCTTTTTGCTGTGAGGAGGGCAAATGACTTAATTTTGTGACATTTGGCTAAACATCTGAATAATGAAGTAGCATGAGGTGAAAAATTTCATTCATTTTAAACGTGAAACAAAGCCTGTGCAGCACAGCTAGTTTGGATACTTAGGGTCTATGGAGAGTCAAACACTTACAATTGATATGCTCCTCAATTTAATTGTGGCACGTCAAAGTTTCTCACTTTGCACTGTTAGCTTCATATTTGAAGCTTGCAGAAAAATCAGTCTAAACTTTACACACCAGATAATACGTGAATGTTAACTATACTTGATAGAAACCTGGCTGTTTAGTTAGCCGTGTTTTCAAGACAAGGGAGAAACTCAGGGGATGGCAAACACAAAAGAAGAACAGGAGGTCTGTACAGATGTTTGAAATGTGTGCTGCTGCATCTGCTTTCCAGTGAACCTTTCAGCTCAGTCCGCTACGGAGCAGCTGTTTTGCACAGTATGCTGCACATCGTGATCCTATTTGTCTACACCATCACTCTTAGTCCCTCCAGCTCGTACCAGGCTACAATACCATTCCTTGGAAGGATGTTGGAGCGTGTGGTCACTGCTGTGGTAGCCAGGGACCAGGGCACATAGCGGAGAGCCACCTTCCTATGTTCAGGGCATGACTAGTGCATCTGCACAGGAACCAGCACTTCGGGTCACAGCACACAGCTCTGCTGCCCCACAGTCTTCACATACCTCTCAGTTGCTCAGGCTGCTGGTGACACAAAATCTCTATCCCAAAGACATCAATTTAAAACATTTTCTGTGAGTGAATCATTTTAACTTGGAGCCAGATAGTACTGATGTTTGCAATATGGCCTTATTAGATGCTATTTATTTCTGCACTGGAGGGAACAATGTGGACTGAAGTCACAAAAAGAATTACAAAACCTAATTTATGGATTGCTCCAACTGGAATCCACATTTCTTCCAGGCAGACAGACTTTTGTTGTTGTTGTTATTAGCTTAACGAGGAGCACAATCTCATTTCATCTCCTTTGGAACTCACTTCTTGCAGCTCGGTCAGTTTGTTTTCGTATGCTGGGTCTCATCCAGCTGGATTTGGGCCCATTCAGGCATCATAAGGCTCAACTAGTTGTATGGCAGTTTATGGGTCGGGTCTTACAGTTAAAAGTGCCACCTCTTCTTTAAACATTGTAATTTATGATATTTAACTTGTTAAAATGGTTTCTAAATGTGCTATCATTCATCTTAAAAATACAGCAACCTAATCCGCCACTAATGTATACCTAGCCATATGCACACTCACATACTCAGTATTCATATTTTGACTAGTGTGCTTTGCAGTATTTTGACAGTTAATTCAGCTGCATGAAGCTGGGTAGAGGGTGTTCTCTGTAAAATTGTCCTTTCCTTTATTGATGCTTAATCTAAAATTCTTCTACCAGAATCCTCCTTGACTCTTTTTTGCTACCAGATCCTTATCGCTAGAAAAAAAAATATATCACTTTTCTGCACTGATATAAACCCTAACTGAAGGTGTAACTTAATGCAAAATTTGGCCCTCAGTGATTAAATCTCTTTCTCAGCTCTGAATACGTAGTTGTTCCCAGGTCTCTCATCTGATTCCCAATTATTTCTCTTTCACACACAGTTTCTCCCATCCTCCAGGGATTTCTCTTTTCTATGCCATCTCCTCCAAATACTGTTTTCTACTTCTTAACTCTTGTCCCCATCGTCATGACTTGTCCCCATCAAATCTGATTGAACAGCATTCTGCACAGCTGTGATTTTAGAGAACGAAGCACCAGGGACCGCAATTACTGGTGCTCTCGGCATGGCGAGACGTCTACTGGCATCTCCTAAAACAGTTAACCCACTATGTACGTGCCATACAATTTAAGCAAGTTAGGTCACAGACAGAGTCTGTCAAACAACTAATTTGCATAATTAATTTGAGTAACCAGGATATTTTATTAAGTATGAAATGTACACAAAGGCATTTTCTTTTTTAAAAAATTAAAGATTAAGACATTCTCTAAAATGTCAAGGAAAGTTTCACATCAGGGACAGAGGTACATTAGCAAACTTTGCAGAGACATTTAGAAGGAAGCACAGTTATTCACACTAAAGCTGTAAGAATATGCCTCAAGTAAAACTGTATGTGGTATAAATGACTCATATCAGGACAAATGAAAGAAACTTCTTAAGTAATGCATAGGTGCAAGCATAAAACACTTAAAGATTGTGGGGTAACTTCTTCTGATATGCTAGTTTTGCTTGAATTGTTTAACATAGATTGTACCCAATCTGGATTAGGGCAAACAATAGCGACAACTTTAACATAGTATATTTTATGAAAACTGTATCTAAAGGACATAAGAAGAACATATCAGTAAAACAAAAATGTATAGAAATGACAGTCTATAATCCAAATTTTTATTGCCTAAATGGTGTGAAGATATGATCCATAGATGAATGACAAGGATAGAATTAAGAGAAGACTAAAAAAATAGGAGATAAGGCTGTAATTTACTGACGTTATGTATTAATTTATTGAGAAGGGTACTTTTGAGATTTCAGGTCCAGATTTTGATATTAAAATAACCCTCCATGTTCAGATTATGCTGGGAATTAAAACCAGAAAACCAGGCCAGAAAGCAGCTGCAATGGGAATAGCACTTGGACACCATCCTAGGCAATGGAGGAACCTGCTGGGCACCCGTCTCTCAGTGCAGCCCATGTGAATGCAATTTTGTCCGTATTATCCCGTTTCTTTTAACATTTTTCAATTCCTGTGACATTATTCAACCCAAATTAACTGGAATGAATGTTTTCAAGCAAAAATCTCATGAGAGACGTTATTAAATAATCTAATGAAATATCCACACAAAATATATTTACTGAGCTTCTTTCAACTGTTTAGCATGGATGCTTTATTAAATATCAACAGTCTGCTTAGCCCTGGAAGCATATAACACTGTGAGATGATCCTCTGCTTCAAGAATCTTGATATAAGAGTGTCCCAGTATTTGTTCATTTATATACTATTAATGTCTAGCGATTGTCGAAATAGTGTCTCAATTACAGAGAAAAAATATGTGTATCACTTTGTAGCAGGGGGAATCTACAAAAACTAATTTATAATCCTGGAATTTAAGTCATAAAATATACACAGAACAGATGAAGTTAACCTAACCTGCAGCAAGGTTGTAATTCTTTATTCTGTTTGCTTCCTTTTCATCAGATCTTGATTGTCAGTAAAAGTATAACATTTAACAGCTGCTTCATCACCAGTTCATGAGAGTGCCTGATCACCTCCCCCTCAAAGTATGAGAAAATTAACTTAATCTGCCTGAGCACTCAATGAACAATATTTCCCATGGGCAAGAAATAAATCAAACAAATAGGTTTACCCAAGCAGTACTGTATTGTCACACCTATTTTCAGCTAGCTAAACTGTAGAGATGTCAGTCTATTTTAGGCTGCTGATAGAAAGGAGCCCTTACTGGCTTCATAGGTAACCCCGATTCTCTGAGCCCCTTTGTTACCAGGTTATTCTGTATAACCCACCACTATCAGCTCCTTAATAACTTCAGTTCTGTAACAGGAAAACAATTATATACAACATTTGCACAAAGTTTTTGTTAGAGAGGAAAGATTTTCCAAACAATCTTGTCCCCTCTGAACCTCTGAACCAGGAGATACTAAAGACCTAGCATGCCAACGAACAGCTGAATTCTTCAGGCATGCGTTTTGCTGTATGTGCCATACGTCCCTCCCCTTCCTAACACAACTCTGTTTTTCACAAATAGGCCTAAATTTCCTGTGCATGCAATGTAAACTGAACGTATTTAAGCCTGATTCTTCTTTCAACTCTTCTCTTTACCAAATACAGATTGTGAGTTCTTATCAGGCTTTCAAAGAGGAGTGGGCTTTTTAGGCTTATGCATGCAATAGTCTTGGTCACCATGTATAAAAAGGTTGATACTTTCTGTTCAGTTGTCAGACCTTTCCAACCAGTGAGTATTGACAGTTAAAAAGTATAAGGTAGCTAGCAGAATTACATAGCTAGAAAAGCACAATTCCAACACTCTAAAACCTCATAGATTCTAACTTCACATATGTATGACTTGCACTATAGTTAACATTTTAATTTTGAATCTCTTTAAGATCTTTAAAATCTCAAGATCTCTTTAAAATCTTTAACTCTGTAGATGCTTTCCGCTGGTTCCTCTAGAGGTGTGTTCTGTACTAATTCAGGGACACAGCTGTATCAATTAATCCCTGATTGAGAACTCTCTGTTGGACTTCAGGGTGTGTGTAACCAAGACAATTCTGAAAGACTATCTTTATTTACAGAAATGCTTTGTTTGCCTGAACAGACTTTGTAAATGCTTATGGTAGTCTTTCACAAATTTTAATAGGGAATAGTATATATTTACAAACATTTGGAATAACCCTGACATTTTGTGTAAGCTCACTCTTAGGCATGCTTCAGAATATTTCTGCAGCTCACACCTAGTGGGAGACTCTTGTTTCATTTACTGTGTAATACACACAAAAGTCATATGGGATCATGCAGATGTTACAATAGGTTTACACATTTGTACAGAAATGTCACTTTTGTGGTAGTGGCAATGTTTTGTGTGGGACTTTGTAATAATGAATTTTGAACTTTAAACTTGGGTGGCTATGAGTACTCTTACATTTGCTGAAAGAAAAAAAAATTGAAAGAATGGCAAAATAGTCTATATTCTTATCATATGCCCTATTTTTTTTCCTTAAAAAAGTCCTCTTTTTAGAACTGAGATTACTGTAAGGGACAACAGGGGCAGAGATTAGGTTACTGACTGTAATCCTATGGACTGGGTACCTACAGGGCAGTTTACAAAAAGGTGAAATTGTTGCAGGCAAAGTTGAAATGAAATAATGCTTAACGAAACTATTCTGGGAAACAAGTGAAATCGTACTCAGGTGTTCATGCTTTTGCTCCTGGCTTGGCATTTGCCATCTCACAGTGACGGAATGGAATAGCTCCCAGGATTTCTGGGAAGGCAGGAATAGACAGGCCCTGAAGAAGGCTGGAGTAAACCTGTTACCTCTACCTGCCAAAGTGTACACACAGGAGAATGACTAGTATTACGGAACAACACAGATGATGAGGTTGGACCTGGAAACTTACAGACAACCAGAACCGTTAGGCCAACTTTCCATCCTGAGCTTATTGAACAAACATAGGAGACTGCTGTTTTTCCAAGTGGACCTAGAGGGGACTAGTCCGCCAGCAGCTGGATCTCAGACAACTTGGTGGCTCCTTTCTCCCCCTTGCACTTGCCATGTGAGTAGAAATACTTAACTGCCTTGTGCTTGGGTGAAATAAGATAACTGACTTGTTTGAAAAGGGGATCTATTAAACTGCCAGAATGAAATTGGAATATTAATATACCTATAAAGACTTTTGAAATTACTGTTGTATTGAAATACTGATTTATACACAGTACTTGGATGACACTTTTACATGCTATACCTTCAATGTATCCTGCACTACTCTGTTGATGCTTGAACAGTGGGATCCCAATAAATAATGATCAGATGGATATCAAGAAAATTGATTTTTCTTATATTTATAAGCATACTGAAACTAAATAGACTGTAAATATTTTAATGAGGATATTTTATACAAGTGTGACTTTCAATAAATTTTAGATTTTTTATTTCTATTTTGCCTTTTATTGAGACACAGAGAAATTTATTTGATTCTTGAACAATAAATTTATAAAACTTGGTGTTTATATGCGTATTTCAGTGTTGGCTGAGATTGTTAGAAGTAGCAGCTAATCTTCTTTATGTAGCAGGGTGCTGAGTAGGCTTAAAAGTCCTTTGCTTCCAGAATGCAATGTAATTATAAGACGTGATTACAACTGATTATAATCAATCAGCCTAGTCTTAAGTGTAATTTATATTGCTGCAGCTGTGGTTAGATTAAATCATCATATAAAATACAATTTCTCCAAGATATGTAAAATTATTTGAACAAACCCAAATACAGTAAACTCATAATGCCATAAATACAGAGTGAATGATGCCAATTGTATAATAGCTTAGGGCTGTGTGTACCACAAAATAAGTTTTCCCTCACAGAGGATATACTTGATTCAAGACACAAAATTGTCCTTTTGTTACAGTGACAGGACAATTTTCTGGCCTTCTGAACTCTTTCTTACACCATCTGTCACATATAGCATGTCACTACCGGCACCAGGACTACCATAGGCAGTAAGGGCTCTTTCGAAACAAGAACAGGAACCAGCGATGGGGGGTTACAGAACAGCATGTTTAAGTAGCGTAAGACCCACGCTAGCTGTCAAAAACTGCTGAGTTCTCATGGCAAATCTGCTAAATGGCTCTGTTCAGTCTCTTACCCTCCATCTGTAAGTCCACTTTGTGGCTGGGAAGCGAAACTGCAGACATGTCTCTGTAACCACCATCCGTCTCTGCTCCCGCCAGCCTGGAGAGCCCCAGCGGTGACCCAGGGCCGAGCAGCAGCGAGGGCTGGCTGCAGGGGGCTGCCTGCCCCCCGGGCCAGCCAGGGCTGCTCCCCGGGGCTCTGCTTTAACCTGTACCCAAGCGACTTTTCACCATCTGTATTTCAGTTGTATTTCTGATCTTAGCGAAGGGTTAACCTCAGTTTTGCAGTCTGCGGAGCAGCGGTAACGACGCTTGCTGCTTTGTTAGGAGCACGTGCTGAGGGCTAATGGAATGGTTTCTCAGTTCTTTCAGTTTTCCACACAATTTCAGGCCAAAGAAATTGAATATCTTGTCTGGCAATCTGAGATTAGAAAAACTACAGCAGGAAAAATACCATTTCTAAACTGATCACAATACACACACACACACACACACACATTTACTATTCTTTTAAAAAACATCACTTTAGCTTTTGGCTTTAATGTTAGGTCAAGTTAATCAACTCTTTCCTCCCCAAACTAACAGAATATGAAATTTATAACTTAAACAACTGGTGCTCAGAATATTAACTCCTTAGATTCTGAATTCTTGCCTGGAAGCCCCTTTCTCCAGTTCAATGAGAATCTGAAATGAAAATGTTATTTTTTGTGTATAACATGAAACCCGATTCAGATCTACTTAAACTAAAATACATTTCTCCCAAAGTTTTCTCAATTAGAAGTAAAATGCATCTGCTCCCATTAGAAAGCAAACAAAAACAAAAAAACAAAACCAAAAACACACCCTGTGGCTTCTAGTAGGAGTACATTTTATCACTCACTTTCCTCCAGAACTAATGTGTCATGACATCAGTATGTAATTTAAGAGTAGCATCCCTACAGCGATAGGTTAGTTGAGATGGAATCTAACAAGTTTGTAACATTCAGGATTTTTATATTTTGAGTGTGAACTTCAAATTTCCCTAGTAATTAACTTCTTTAAAAGGAAATTAATATTCTTGAAATTATGACACATCATTAAGATTCTGTACCCTAATTTTTACTGCTTAATGAAGGCACATTGAAAAGAGAGTTTACAAAAATGTGTGTTTAATAATCTGGAAACTGAGCCTATTCAACTCATAATATTTCTTAACAGAAGAAGAGAGGGGCTCTGAACTATAAAAATGTATAAAATAGTATAAAAACATATTTTTTTAATTTTTTTTAACCTGTGACACAGTTTATCAGCTGATAGGATGTTTCCTCTGTATTTCTATTGATGCTTTTTCTGTACCCATAAGCTGCTGATTGACATCGTTAGTTTATGGGCCTGATCCTCACAATTAATTCCTGGCACTGAATAATTTCATTTTGAACCTTAGTAATTGCTTTAGTTCTTTGCTATTCTGTTTTGGTTTGTACACAAAAGTTTTCAGAGCAGTATCTGAGAATGACCAGTAGTGTAACAAGGAGCATAAAAAAAATTCTGTTTGACATAGGTGTTGTTAAAATCCTAAATATTGGAGAAAAAATAGATACAAAATTAGAGGGTAGGTCCCTAACCTATGACCGTTTTCAAAAGAACAAAATTTTATTTAAACATACATAATCCATCAAAACACATCAAAAGCCAAAGAACCGAGGATGTTAACTGCCATTGAAAGAATGTGTTTAAATATGGTTTGTACCCAAATGGTATTTTTCATTCAGATGAAGTATTATTCTAAATTCCACAAATTTCATGACCACCTGTCCCCGGTATGATTGTATTTTAAAGTAGTTTTAATCTAAATATTTTTTAACCTGCCATTTTCAAACCCAAATGCCTAACTATGTTTATTTTTAGTTTAACCACACTGTACCCAATATGGCATAATTTCAACATTTAAATTTGAGTGTTCTTCAAATTTCCAGTTATAAAAGTTGTTTTTCTTATTCAGTAATGAGTCTGCGTTTGAGCCAAGCAGCTGCATATAAAGGCTGCCAGAGCTGCTCTTCACGCACTTTTCAGTTAGCTGACTTTAAATTACTTTAGGTATGGAAAAGTCTATTTTATTGCTTAAAAGGAGAGGTCAGTATAATGTCAGCCAATAGACAGAACCCTTATGTATAAAATTGTTGTTTGATGTTTTGCATTTTTAATATTCATGTTTTTATGTTTAATATATTTACTTTGATAAGAGCCTAAACATAGGAAAATTCAAAAATTTCTCTCATTTATTATGAAAGCTATTGCTAATCTCTTTACCTGCCATTTTTAAACAGATTCTGGTCAAATTAAAGAACTTCAAAGTATGTACAGTTCCCACATGACTTTCCTACTCAAAATATTCTCATAGAACTCCAAATATACTGCAAGTTTTAAACCAGATGCGCTCTTTAAGCATGTTCTTTTCAGCAAGGGGACACAAGTACAGGCTAAGGCCAAATTTTCAAAGTTATGTAGGCAGTTAAGAATGCACAATGGTTGCTAAGAACACCTTCAAGAGCAGATGGCAGACGGGGTGCATAAGCAGACATCGGTCCACTGCTGATAACAATGGTGACAATAAGAGTAAAGGACATATGGATATAGCCTGCTTGTTTCGTTTTGCCTATTTGGATCTTCAGTTGCCTAAATACCTATTAAATCCACTACCAAGAGATGCATTGCTGAATTGGAGCTGGATGTCTCTCTTGACTCTCAGTACTCAAATACTTATCAAAATTCAGTCAAGAAGCACCATTCACTAAATCTATTTGTAAATATTCAACTGAGGATATATTTATTAAGTCTATACACTAAGCTGCTGTTTTTCTAAAAAAAAAAACAAACCAAATTAATCTTTAAATAATTTAACTAATCTTAGATATGGACTTGCCTGCTATAATGATAGTAATGACATAAAATAGATTTTTTTCCTTTAAGTATTAATATTCCAAATGCAATTCAAAAGTTCATTTCGATGACACTCAAAAAAGTGACTACAGTAGGTAGTTGGTGAATTTCAAACTAAATATACCTCACTTACTAAGAAGAAATAAATAATAATAAACACCTAATAATAAAATTCACAGTGAATTATTTCAGAATTTTATTGCTTAAATTAATAAAAAAGATTAGACAACAGATATTTCTGTTGTATAAAAAGAATAAATGATAAAACAATGAAACAACAATGACAAGGCAGAACAACAATGTAATTTTAGAATTATTGAAATACTCTTAGCTAAAAGTACATCTTCAGTTATCTTAAAACAATTCCTATTTATCCATAATAGGGTCAGAGTCTCCTACTTATTAATTATATTAAAAATCCCTTGATTATCTTTCATTCAATTATCTGAACAGTTTCAATGTCCAGCATGACATTTAGATAAAGAATAGAGCATTTTAATGGTATTCACTAATACCCACAGGAATTTATTTAGCATGTGCTTCAAATCTCTAATTTTCAGGAGGTCTTAGAACCTTAAATCACCAGGATCTATGTATTATCAATATCATCAAATCAATTAAATTCTCATAACCAGTTTGTAAACTGGTAGACCTTGGAGCCAGATCCAAAGCCCATTGCATTGATTCAGACTTCTGTTAAACATCATAAAATTTACATCAGGCCTTTACACCCAATTATCTTCAGAAAACTGATCAAGTGCAGAAATTATAAAAGCCCTAATTTCCTTAATGTATCATATTTTTTTGTTCTCAAGAACTGCTAACCAGTGGGAATACTATGGGCACCTTATACTTTGGTTAACCTATATTCAGTAAACTCTGTGATAATTAATATTCCAGATCACCATTCTACTTGTAAATCCGAAGTCATGCCTTATTGATTTAATTGTGACACTGAATAGTTGTAAAGATCTACTCTGATGAAAAAGAATGCAAATCAATGGGCTTGTTGTTGATTTAGATAGTTATGAATAGCATATGTCTAACCAGTGTAGATTAAAAATTAATCTGGTATTTCAAGATGTGCAGATAACTAATGAAATACTTGTCAATGTTTTGGTGATTGACAATTGTAAAGGAAACATTAAAAAAAGAAAATGTTTTAAAATATGGGAGTATTTTTACTATTATTAGACAGGGATTTATCCCTTTAGACTGTGTTTGAAGACTCCTTTTCTATTTGGGAGACCAGGACATACAGACAATTAAGCAAATACATGGCATACAGTGTGTTGTAATTTCAGACATGTGCCAACACTTCAAAGACTTAGTAAAATACTATTTTATTATTTTTAAAATACTATTTTCTAATTCAAGTGTAAATCATTACTCTGTTTCATCCAGAATACCCCAATACTAACACATGAGAACTTAACTAATCAATTTTCTTCAAAGGACCTGTTCTGATATCATGGTTGGTGATGACACAAAACAAAGAAACATGACATTTCTCTCAGCAGCGTAACGGTGAATTGTGCTCATTATCTTAGCTTTTAGCTTGATGAGAGTTATTTTATGCCAATAATCAGCTACAGTTAAGAAAATCTATCCATGGTGGTTCTCATAGCGTAACAGCAGAATTGCAAATTGTAGAAATGGGCATCTTAATGTCTTCTGCCAAATGTGGAAAATAACATTTGGTCAATTAATTTCATTTTCAGTGTTAGTAAAATACTTCTATTTTTAGAAAAACTCCATGTAAATTTTAAACTTATTTTTCTAGTTGAGACATTAGTTTCTTAAGCTTGCCTAGTGCTTATAAGCCCTCTCTACAGTCACTTGGGATTGGTACCAGTCTTATAACTTTGATACATAGTTATTAGATATCTAAAATAGATGACATAACAGCAATGACCAGTAACAAAATTCACATTATTAGACCACTAGTTAACATCAAGAATAAAAAAGGGAAAGTTAGACAAAAAATTCTTAACATATATGTTATTCTCCATCAGACATGCCTGTTGCCTAAAGTAAAGAAATGATACAATGAAAAACATGGCAATCTGATTCTAAGACGACTATAGTAATCAAGAGGATTAGTCTGAAACAGCATTTTTAGAAGGTGTAAAAACATGATGCTTCACTCAGGTATAATGCAGCCC
The DNA here is from genome assembly GCF_000687285.1 of Phaethon lepturus. Taxonomy (NCBI): domain Eukaryota; kingdom Metazoa; phylum Chordata; class Aves; order Phaethontiformes; family Phaethontidae; genus Phaethon; species Phaethon lepturus. The sequence continues at coordinate 83,580 of NW_010539726.1, forward strand.
AGACTTACAGATGAGGATCTGTAGATTTATAATATACATTTAAGTTAATTTAATATTTTTAAGCACATATATGAAAACATTACATAAGCAAATGTAGTTCTAGATTTGTGCATAATTTACATTTAATTTTAGATTTTAGAAAAAAAAATCAGTAAGCCAAATTATATTTAAAAATGTTGTAAAATACGGTGCTTTACAAAGAATAAAAATAACCCACTGTGTGGTATTTTACAGACAGTCAATATTTTTTCTGCAAGTTCCTCTATTCCTCATTATAAAGATCTTTTTTCAAACTGCATGAATCACAGGACATAACCTAAATCTTGACTCCCATTTCTCTGGAATTAAAGCATTCTCTGCCTTCGCCACCATGACGGACTGGTGATTGCTTTATTTACAGTGCAAACAGTCCTAAATCCTCAAACCATAAGATTGAACGAAAACAGAATTAAAATGTGGTTGGGGGAGATATTACTTATCCTAAAGAGGCAATGCCACTTCGAAACATATTCACAACAGATTAACTCCATGTTTTGTTTATCTGACTTACATAATTAAGTGTATTAAGCAGTTTTGTTTTCATGAACATGAGTCTGAAGATGATGGGTGATCTCTGAAGTCATAAAAGGCTTTCCATTTCACTGCTTTCTTCTTATTAGACAAGTGTAACAGTCACACTTAAACACGCCACTCAAAAGCGTTTGACCAGTGACATTAATTTGTCGAGGAACATCTTCAGATTATTTATGATTATTTATTATTTACTATTTATTATATTTAAATTTTATTTATATTATATTTAACATAACATATTAGTACATTTATTTATTTATTTTTATTTATTATTATCCATCAACAATGGAATGCTACAAATACAGCATCTTTTCCGTTTGTGCTTGTAATCTTGATTACTATGATGAGTTTTCTCTACAAATCAAATTCAAAGCTGCGTAGCCTTCATTCCTGTCTTTTCTGTGTTTTAGTGTTTGTTCATAGCAATTAAACAACTGATGCATAACTACATTTTCCCCAAATCCTGAACTGCAAATGTAATGAGTATATGTAACTTCTTAGTCTATTTTTCTTTCCTTGAACAAGGCGTGTTTGTCACCAAGCCCTAGGGCTCCTGACCAGCCCTTTAAGTTCAAATCAAATTGTCATTTTCTGCAATGTAATAACTTATTTTTAAAAGGGGTGGTTTTGTGCTCCTTTGAAATGATTAATAAGCATCTTTCACTAAATGTGAAAATTTTTGTGCGCTTTTAAGAATCTCTTCATACAGTACGTCTTAGGTACAGCTTCACCACTCCTTGTAAGAAAAAAACTGAATTTTGTAATTTCATATAAAACAGAACTAAAAATATCTGTAGACTTTAAAGCAGATAGACTGAGCTGGTTGTACATGGTCTAATTCTCTACAATGTTTTATTCTGATTATTTCCTAACAAACAGGTGTCTTAAATCAACCATTTATTTTCTACAAAAGTTCTGTTCTCCACAAGAGTAGATCTTTAAGTACCAAAAGTAACATAGATCCCTTTGTATGAAGGGTGTGATTACCACTTCAACTTCATAGCTGGCTTCCTTGTTTCATTTACAGCCATTATCCAATACACAAACATGGTATAATGGAGAATAAATAACTCATTGATTGCATTTTACTTCCTAATTAATTTTCAGATGATGATGGACATTCTCATGAACATGTTTTCCATACTTTCCTGAAGAATGTAGACAAATGTTGGGTGGCATGGCATTTTGGTTGGAAGAGAGACTGGAAGATTGAGGAAAGCAATATTAAGCTCCTGGTGCATCCCTAGATTTTGTATAAAGCTAAGTGAGGCTCCTTTATCTGCAAATTCATGGGGCACAAGTGAGATGAAAGCTTTCAAAAAGTTGTGGATTAAGGTGAAAGGAATAAGTAAGAATGGAAAAATATTACAGTAAGAATGGAAATAAAGTATTAGCAAACTAGTTATTTCTACCTGTGATTTTTAGCAACTTCTCCGTTCTCAACTCTCCTCTGTTGAGGTGCTCAGTTTTTCTCTAAAGCACAAACAACTTTTGAAGTGAAGTATCATCTTCATTTTATGGCTGCCAACTAGTATATTGATGCGAAAGTACAGCTTGTTCCGCTGAGATGGAACCATCTTACAGCCCAGTATGCTAAATATTTATTACAGAGTTAAATTATTTTGTAGAAAGGCTTCACATTAACTCTTTATGGTAACAGTTCATTCAGGAATATTGGAAACCTACATCAGAGTGCGGATTCCAGCATGATAATATATTTTAATCCCCATGACAACCATTTTAGGAAACTTTGTCTCAGCAGCTTTCTTTTCTGAAAATGAACAGCATTGAGGTCAGTAATTGCTGGAGTGGCAGCAGGTTCCTGAATCTTAGGGTACCAGATGAAGGAGGAAATACATCATGTGAAAAATGAAATGAGAAGGGGTTTTTGTTTGCTTTTTGAGGGAAGCTTGTATCGTTTAAGCTGGTTTTATCTAAAGAACAATTCTGGAACATCAGTTTGATGTCTCAGAGCTCTCTGTTTAAAGACTGGGATTGTGTGTTTGAAGATGTCTGAAGCTGTAGCTATTAATTTTAAGAAAGACTGCATTTGAAAAGATATAGCTGTTGAAACTGAGTTAAAACTCTATTACTGGTTATTCAGAACACAGTCTGAGTCAGTTGTGTAATCAAAACTTCATTTCAGCACTGCAGGTAGTGACAAGATTTATGTTTGGTTTTTTAAATATGTAACATTTCTGCAGGATTCCCCCACTTTTATTCTTCTTGAAAAGAACTTCCTGACTCACCTCATCCTCCTGCTCTGCTAGGTGGTGGCCACCTCTCTCTTAGGCGCTGGCAGGAAAGCAATATAAAAAAGCACAGACTTTTCAGAAGGACAGCTTAAGAGCAGCGCACTGTGAAAGGGGGTTTGAAAAATCAAGTGTACTAAGGAAGCAACCTTTCTTTGCCCTCTGTCATTTGTGGTACAAATCTGTTTACAGTAGCTATCAGCAAGAAATTGAAGGGATGGAGACAGTGAGTTCCATTTCTGAGCTACTAACGGTGAAGAATTTTTTATTTCCATGCTTATATTTACTTAAATATTTGAACCACACTAATTCTCATTATTTCCATTAGAATGAAATTTGCTATTGCAAGGATTACCTTTTTGTTCCTTGTTTATGTAAATTGAAATTAAATCACTTGTTATTTTAAAAGTCACTAAACAGAAGAGAAATGTTACATTTATACAGGTCTGCGACAATGACTATTCTGGTAAAAAATTAACATTATACTGACTGCTTCTGCTATTATCTGTATTGCTACTTCTATAATGCCACCCAGTCCTAAAATAAGAGAGTACCAAACAGTATGCTGTTTTATTGTCATTATATTTTGAATTTCTAGAAGTGAAACATTGGTGTGTAGGGTATATGGTTCTTTGATAACGCCTCACATTTTAACTGCAAGTCTGAGTTTTACCTTAGGTAACTAAGACCTAAAATACTTAACCTTAAAGAAGTGCTGTATGGGAAATTAGCAAATCCAGCAGTAGGAAGACTTATAAAAGAAAAAAGAGGAATTGAAAGTCTCTCTCTCTCTTCTGGGTATGTATAGGAAATATACCACCGACACTCATAAAACCATGCACTAGATAACAGTGTTATTTGATGGTAGAATTTTGTTTAAAAAAACCAGAGTTGCCAGGAAGAATTTGATTTAAAGGATATGGCTTAAATATTAAATTTAAAAAATGTTTTGTATCTGCTTCCCTAACAATAAATGGTTGGATTAGAGTGAACAGTAAACAGTAACAGCGAATGGTAAACAAATATCAGCTGTGGAGACTAACTGAAGTACCAAGCCAAAGACAGTCCCTGCTCGTAATTTCTGAAAGGTGTGACTTAATCACATTATGACATACTCTGTATTTTCTCTATCTATTGTATTGATCTTTTATATATATACACACAATATATAAAATACATATTTTTGTGATTATATCCTAATGTTGGAATTCTAAGCTGAGGCCACATACTGAGGCCTATTTGGGGAGGGGGGCTGTCAGCATTTTTAAGTTATCTCTCTTATTTACCTGTGACCTGAAAGAAATTAATTGTTGTCATGACGAAGGCTGAGTTTGTAAAAATAGACAATTCAATATTTCTCTTTACTGGACAGTTCAGTTGATTTCTAATCATTTAATGTTTTCGTTTAACTCTTAAGTATTACTGTTGAACTAAGGTGCTTACGTGCCTTTGGCCATCTAGTTCACTGCGCTTCTCCCCGACCAGGTGAATTCGAAGTAATGATACCTATGTGAACAGGGAGGATCCCGTGAGAACCCCAGCCAGTATGACC
>NW_010539726.1:87973-88357 GCF_000687285.1 Phaethon lepturus
TTCTGCGTGATGAAGCCTTCCGAAATGTACCCTCTGCCTCTCCTCACCGAGGCCACCCCCGCCCCGCCGCGCTGCCGGAACTTGGCCCCCTCCTCCAAATACCGCACTGCCGGCACAAACCCCACTCGACAGGGAGGGGAAGGGGAAAACACGCATGGCAGGCGTTAGTCACACCGCTTCGTGCTCCGCCGGCAGGTTACCGAAGGCCATCGCAGTTAGAGCGTTACGAAAAGTAAACTAGCATAGAAAATTAACCGGTATAGATTTAGCTTCTTGGTTAGGCCCACACGCTAACACACATTCTTATGTTAACATATTTGTAAAAACACACATTGAAGCCACCGAGGCGAAGGGCTGCGGCGCGGAGGGTCGCGCCGCGGGACC
>NW_010539727.1:0-18683 GCF_000687285.1 Phaethon lepturus
TGATGATCTCGAAGGTCCTTTCTGACCTTAAAGATTCTGTGATTCTGTGATATTGATTAGAAAGTTTGCTCTCCAGATATCAAAGCCCCACGCAGCAGGGATGAGATTCATTGAATCAGGCAGGGGTTATGTCTAGCATACGTCTCAGCCAAGTCACCGTAGGATCCTTCCATAGTCCTGCAGAGAGCAGGGAGCTGAGCAGGAACTGCAAGAACAGTTCAGGGACTGCTTCATTTCATCCTCAGGTAGACACCTTTTATATGATCAGACAAAATGTACTTTAATTTCCACTGACTCTGTTGGGAACAAAAACAACCAGACACTTAAAGTTAGGTGAGCTCAACCAGAATTTGAGGGTCATGGCAGCAAACACTCATGGAAGGCATACACATACACGAGTACAACCGACTTCAGTATAACAAGTCAGATTTTAGGGCATGCTTTGTAATGCCCAGAAACAATGTAAGGATGAGGCAGATCCCTTCTTAGCACAGACCTGGTTTAACTGGTATTAGCTTAAAGGCACTAACCTGCTGTCAGAAAAGGTATTTGACTGGTAGATCAACAATCCTGAGGGCTTCGGGGTACCAAATTCATCAATGTGGGCACTGGAAGATGCAGAAACATAGAACAGTATCAGACATTTGGAAAACAAAAATGTTCACAGCTTTATGAAGGGTATGTGTTTTCTGTAAGAGATTTCTCACATACGAGCAAAAAGACATCTCCTTTCAGGCACTGGAGTTTGCAATGTAACTACACACACATGCTAAGGTAATACCATAACTGTGGACCTGACCTCCCAAAACCGTCACCTTACTCTCCATTGAGTCTAGAGATAGCTGGAACCACTCAATATCTTGCAGGAATCACTGGTTCAGGCTGGTCAGTCAGATATTACCATGGCATGTATAGAAAGGTCAGAAAGGGGCTGGGGAGATAACGCAGGACTAGGCCTGCAGAGAGTAACAAATACACCTCGTGCCCATGCATCATAAGCTTTGATTGCAGGAGATAGGGAGGCTGAGGCAGCTGTTTACATGTTCCCTTCATATTCTTGTGGCCATTTAAGACAATATCCCAATGTGAGAGGCGCTGGCGCTATCGATATACATGTATTCTGCTTTACACCCAGATGACATTACTCATTATGTGCTTCTTGTGTCACAGCCAAAACTCTGAATACTTTAATTTGCAAAAAGTCGATAAAACATGGAACCATAAAGCTTTGAGTCATCTGAAACACGCAGCACTTATTAAATCTGTTTGTGGGTTGTCACCCAGGAAGACTGCATAATACTGCAAGGGAAAACAAGCTAGAGAAGGCAGATGCCTTAACAGCTACTAACTGGAATCTAATTACTCTTTGAATTACCTTTACTCATCACTCTCAGTCCCCAAGCCAGCTACTGACAGACGTCAGCTGTCCATGTGGCATCCTCATCTAGCATGAACTGTATTGAGTGTGAAATCAGATGAGACACTGTTACCTCAACGTTAGCAGCATGCCTTTCAAACTCTCTGCAGTAGGAAAGTGTGCTGAATATTTCATAGGACACGTTTGTAGCTAACATCTCCTTTTCGAGGCGATACAAATACTGTATTTCTGCATGATTTCAGTGCTGCATAGCTGTAGACAAGTGATTAAATTCTACGTACAAATACAAACACACAACCAAATTACAGTCGTGCTGGACTAAACATGGCTTCCCCCATCCTTTTACTTGACTTCAATCCCCTGCTGTTACAAGCAATTCTGTCATACAATAATTTCTAGCATCAATCCCTTCCTTATTTAAAACCAAAGAAGGTTCCTTGCACACTGAAGGAATGAAACATAAATACATTCCTTATTTCTCCGGGGAGAGTTTTCTATATATTCTAAGGAATTGCAAATCCCCATCATATAGAAAACTACATATACCTGACTATTACTTTTCATAATTTTCACAGTGCCTAGACTACTCCCGCAGCTACAGGACTCCCCTGTAGTGGGTCTGTAGCTGCTTGCACTGTGAGCAAGCCCATGCTGTCACAAGCACACAACATAAGCACATCAGAAAACAGAAACAATATTTATTTACAGATGAGGAACAAAAGCTGAGAGACATTTCCCCCAAAACACAGGAGACTCAACCTTAGGTTTCCTGCTTTCAGTGACACACCTTGAATCCTGTGTTCAGTTTTGGGCCCCTCACTACAAGAAGGACATGGAGGTGCTGCACTGTGTCCGGAGAAGGGCAACGAAGCTGGTGAGGGGTCTGGAGAAAAACTCTTACGAGAAGCAGCTGAGGGAATTGGGATTGTTCAGTCTGGAGAAGAGGAGGCTGAGGGGAGACCTTATCGCTCTCTACAACTACCTGAAAGTAGGTTGTGGCGAGGTGGGTGTTGGTCTCTTCTCCCAAGTAACTAGTGTTAGAACGAGAGGAAATGGCCTCAAGCTGTGCCAGGGGAGGTTTAGATTGGATATTAGGAAAAATTTCTTTACTGAGAGAGTGGTCAAGCATTGGAACAGGCTTCCCAGGGTGGTGGTGGAGTCACCATCACTGGAAGTATTGAAAAAACATGTGGATGTGGCACTTCAGGACATGGTTTAGTGGGCATGATAGTGTTGGGTTGATGGTTGGACTTGATAATCTTAAAGGTCTTTTCCAACTTTAATGATTCTATGATTATTACCATGGGTCTGCCTTTCTTTCCCCAGAGGAATGGAGGACTTTGCTTGTAAATAAACACATCTTAGTTTTGTGTGGACCTGAATTTTTGAAGCCCAGAAAGCCAGGAGATTGTTTGAGACACAAAGAGTTAGTCAGCAGGAGAAAGAGTATCCAACCATGGCTTTAACGTGAGAGTTACCATGGGGGTGGTGGTACCGGTCATCTGTGATTACAGTGGTATCGCTGCAGCCCACAACTGCTGCAGGAGGAAATTGTGCTTGTTTCTTGTCTAGCACGCTCTACCAGGCAGCATACTATGCTCTTGCATAGGCAATTTGACCAGGCTTTGCTTTGGATCTGCCTTTTTTCTGATCAGTCTCTTGTAGTGTGCTCTTTGTCCCCAGAGGAACCAGTATGTTCCAGCAGGACAACTGTGGGCATGCGAGGTGGCTAAGGGCTGCCATTGAGATGTTCAGCCTGAAGGAAGAAGGGACTGTAATACCTGGCAAGGAAAACCTGGTAACTCTCCAGAGGACAGGATAGTTTTCCCTCAACCATTCTGCAGCGAGAGAAGGGTCCCGTTGCCTGGCAGATGTTTTCTCCATTTTAGATTCATCTCCCCCAGCTTGACTGAGGTCTGCAGGCTCATGTGCCCCACAGTAATGGAAACGTTCCTAGGAATACTCCTTTTCTTCCATAAAGCAAGCGACACACTGGCTTTCAAAATACAAATGTTAAGAAGTGACGGGGAGTGATCTTGAGCATTCTCTCTCTCAACTACGTTGCTCAGTTACCAAAACAGTCCCAGCAAGAGTCCCCGGGCTAACTGTCACTCTCCTAAAAAGCTTCCGAGTTGGGTTTGGGAGTTAGTAGGGTTGGGGAATTCATCCAGTTTGGGCATCTCCACCCCGTTTAACAGGACAAGAGGGTTTAGCTGGGTGGACACGGACTACTCACAGTGCTATGTCTCAGTGCCAGCGAACAGTCCCAGACGTAATTTATCAGTACAGTCGCAGCTTAACTCTCTGTTAATAATGGCCTGTCAGCCTACTTGCCAAACTGTACAGCTCCTCTTCAGATAGCTCCAGTGGAAATAAATCAGTAGATCAAAGAGAAGGAAAGAAACTTCTGCTGTGATTCCCCTTGCTTCCTGCATCCGCCACAGACCACAAGGTTACTAAGATAAACAGTCATTTGTTTTCCTGCATGAATTCCCATTTGGGAAGAGGTGGTCAGTGAGATTACAAACTGTGGACCAGAACTCCCCCTCCTGACCACACTAATCGATCTTTCCCATTAATTAGCCAGACGTGGTTATCAACAGGAGGAAGCTAGCAGGCTCCTAAGAAGACCCACAGTTGTGGTTTTTATAATTCTAAAGAGACGATTACTGATGTGCACACAAATAGGTCAAGTTAGCAGATAGAATATAAAGCAGTTTTCTATCCCAAAGCATCCCTCTTGAAAAACCATGGTCAGCCTTGCACCAATTTCTTTTCTTATTACAGGCAAATTTGGGGTGCATGTGGCAGCTGACCAGATCTTCACCTTTTCTTCTGTGGCTGCAAGTGAAAGCCAGGCAAACAACATTACAAAGGCAAAACAAACTGCAAAAGGAGAAGTAGCTCCACTGAAGAGACAGGATCAAATCCTGCTACCATGGGACTTTTAAAGACTCCTAATCCTCAGAAATTGCCACTCCTTTAAAAAAAAAATAAAATCTGTCTCTAACAGATATTGACCTTGTCAATACAAAGAATCCATTTTGAGAGTAGGAAATGGGAGAAGAGAGAAAGACTCTCAAAATGAGCACTGTACAAAAAGCTGCCTGTCTGCCTCCATGTAGCCTACCTACCTAAAAATTTCCTTATATTTTTAGTGAACAGGGTTTTTTTAATTCATTCTGATCTAGACTGTAACATACTGTTCTACAAGGGGTGGGTAGAGGGATTCACCTCTGCACCTCACAATGAATCAACATACCTTTTTATTACTTCTCGTGCAATTTTTCTCCACTGAATATTATTCTGATTATTAAAGGAATGGTATTTAGATAGTGAAATGATTAAAAAGATTTCATTTAATGTAGCATTTAACACAAGACTTTTCTTTGGGGGATATTGCACTACTTTATTAATCCATTATTCTGCAAAAATGTATGAACTTACTTTGCTGTACAGACCTCTCTGCTGGGGTCAGACCTTAATTATGTTAAGTCCAAACTTTGACATTTTCCAGAAATGCTGCTTGGAGCTTCATACATATATTCAAAGAGGAGGAGGGATGAAGGGAGAGGCAGCTGTTTCTTTTATTTTCTATTATTCTTTTTTATTAATTATTAATATTGACTAAATATTTGTTGACTTTATTTGCCATCTCTGAAGATGAATGTAAAGAGAGTGTTTTAAGCAATGTTCCTGCATCCTATTAGATTTGTAAGACCTGAAATCCTTGAACACATGAAAACACTTAGAAAAAGAGGGATTTTTCTGGTTTCCTAGAACAAAGGGAGGATGGCAGATACAGTGGGGGAGTTCCCTCTTGTCCCTCCAGTTTTGAATATTTAGCATATTGCTTTTTCATCCAAGCATTTCCTGAAGCCTTTAAGTAGAAGCTAGAGATTTAATGCATCTATACATGAATGTACTGATAAAATAACCCTAAATTTATGTAAGATTAAATTATACTTAAATTATAAAATACAACTGGTTTTGCTTTTATCTGCTCCAATTCCAGTTACTTACAATGAGATAAACCAGCTAGTTCCAGAGTGGGGGCTACTTGTATTTTAATTTATTATTAAATCCCCGAACTGTTAAGTATACATAAGAGGACACAAATCTAAATATAACACAGAGTTCTTGGAATCCATATGAAGTTAATATTGTAAGAATATTGACACAAGATAATAAAGCTTTCTTATTGCTTATTGCCACTACTTTCTTATTGCAAAATTTCAGCCTTTCCAAATAGCAGCTGAAGACTGATCACGTATGCTGCAGACTACTGAAAGGAATTATCTCCAAATGGAATAAAACTTTATCCCAAGGCAATGTGGAAGCCAGTCTTTGGCAACTAACGGCATTACCTTCAACAATGAGTGCTTCCTTTCACCTGCTGTGAATCAGAAACATCCTTAGAAAGAGAAATGTGTTGAGGGGTAAAACTAGGATGCTACTGAATGCAACTGCTAGCCTGAATTGGCAGTATGTCTTCCTGATGTCCCTCTCTGCAAAGACACAAGCGCAGCATCTCAGAGCTAGTTTCACAGAAGCACTCCCAGGGGCCAGACTTTCAGGCTGATTTTTCAAGGACAGGAATGCGAGAAAAGGATTTTGACTTGTAAGCACACAGATGCAGCGCCCCACAAAAACCCTTGTGCGAAATTTTTTTGCAGATTAAAATTGCACTGCTGCTAAGTTGCTTTGGTCAGATCAAGAAGAAATGTGTTTTGAGGTCCAAAATGCCTGTGTGTCTGAGATCACAAGGCTGTGAACCTACTTAATCTGCAGTCTCCTATATACATATACGTATGAACAACTGATTTCCTAACCTCTTTGTTCCACGTCTCCTCTCTCTTCCTGTACACAGTACAAAGAGTACAAGCAAAATGTGTGTGCTAGTTTTGGCTGTGATAGAGTTCTTCAGAGTAGCTAGTATGAGGCTTATGTTTTGGATTTGTGCTGAAAACAGTGTTGATAACCCAGGGATGTTTTAGTTATTGCTGAGCAGTGTTTACACAGAGCCAAGGCCTCTTCTGCTTCTCACCCCACCCCACCAGCGAGGAGGCTGGGGGTGCACAAGAAGCTGGTGGGGGGACACAGCTGGGACAGCTGACCCCAACTGACCAAAGGGATATTCCATACCATATGACATCACACTCAGTATATAAAGCTAGGGGAGGAAGGAGGAAGGGGGCGGGGAGACATTTGGAGTTACGACATTTGTCTTCCCAAGTAACCATTACACGTGATGGAGCCCTGCTTTCCTGGAGATGGCTGAACACCAACCTTCACAATGGGAAGTGGTGACCGGATTCCTTGTTCTGCTTTGCTTGCGTGCACGGCTTTTGCTTTACCTATTAAACTGTCTTTTTCTCAACCCACAAGTTTTCTCACTTTTACTTTTCTGATTCTCTTCCCCACCCCACGGGGGAGCCAGTGGCTGCGTGGTGCTTAGTTGCCAGCTGGGGTTAAACCCCAACAATATGTCAGCAATACCTTCTTCAGGATCATCTCAGACACACGCTGAGAAACCTCTAGAGCAAAGTGAGACCATACATAGCAAGCAGCACTTTTGCTTTGCATTACATTACAGTTCCTACTCACAAGCCCCACGTGATTTAGGTTGGGTAATTTAAGATGTTAGCAGGGAGTGGGTCTAGTTCACTGTCTAGTGTTTCAGTACAGTCACAGCCTTCACTTGTGATTTATGTGAAATTCAGTGTATAACTGAGCTTGCTCTGCAGTCTGCATTTAAATGATGACATCTAGGTAGATTAAGGTTTGGCAAGTTTTCAAGAAAAGTATATAAAATTTTAATTCTTCTGTTCTAAACTAGAGGTAAACATGACTGAGGCAACTCAGCAAGAGACAGTTCCTCTCCAAGAGCCATGAGACCTTTATCATAGTATCTTGATTCGGCATAAGTGAAGATTCCCAAGAGCTGCTGAGCTCAGACATCAGTGGGAGTAAGGATCAAGGAATTGCTGTTTTGCAGAAGACACCAGAGCACTCTCATTCCGATCCTCTTGTGCCTCACTGAACGCAGGGCAAGACAGAGTGATAACAGATGCTAGCAGGTCAGAAGGCAAAGACACAGATCACCGCTTAGAAGCACTGGTAAACATCAGAAACATTCAGTGGCACTGGGCGCTGGAGTGCTTTGGAGACCCTTGGTACACAGCTTCACACATCAAAGTACTATATGAAAACTGGTCTCTGGGTATCTAATACTTATGATGCATAACAGAACTTCCAGTGTTCTGTGAGAAATTCAAATTATTTTCTTGTGTTGGTAGCATCACCGTTGTACTACTGTTAAATACCCACTACCCTTAAACAATAGAAAAGGTAAAGCAGTTGCTGGGACTGCAAAAGCTTCACACTGATTTCACAGTACTTAAAACACATATTTGCAAGTGTTTAGACATTTGGATTAATAGTCATTATTGTAGACTTACCTCTATGAGGAAAAACACTCTGCTCTGAATAACTGATATTCTGGTATTATTTTTACCTGATACTACTTTAAGTTGATCATAAAATCATTAAGGTTGGAATGGACCTCTGAGATCATCAAGTCCAACTGTCAACCCAACACCACCATGTCCACTAAACCACATCCCAAAGTGCCACGCGCACATGTTTTTTGAACACCTCCAGTGATGGTGACTCCACTACTTCTCTGGGCAGCCTGTTCCAATGCTTGATACCTTCAAAAGAATAGTTTGGTAATTTCAGTGGAATTTTTACAAGAAAAAATTTTGAATAAAACAGTACATGATGTAGATACTTCATTTAAGCCATTAAATACAACAATTCAAAAATCCAAGTTTTGGGGACATGCCTAAGAAGTTGCTTCATAAAATGGCAAAAATGCATATTCAGCAGTAGGATAAAAACAAAATTAGTCTGAGATGTCACTTGGGATTTCATATTTTTCTTTGTTCTCTAGCTGTAACTTAGCCAGGTCAGTGTTTGCAGATGCCTTTCTCCTCATCCATGATCTTCTTGCACAAATAACTGTTTTGCAATGTAAATACGCAAAGCACGTGCATTTCCTTACAATCTTAGAGTGACAAGAAGTCCAAGGAACCATGCATTTCTTTGACCCGCAGGGCTGTGCGTATGATCATGACCTTTTGCACTTCTGCTGTCTGCCCAGCCAAGTTCTCCCATCGTGGTTACCAACTCCCCAGCGCCAGCCCTCACCCCAGCATCTTCTGCTTGTTCCAGCTGGGCTCTTGCAGGCCAGGGCAAGGCAGGAGCAGACCAGCAGAAGTGCCTCTGAGGGAATGGTGGCTCCCACCTCCCATTCAACTGCTATCTTTGACTATCTAATGGGCAGGCAAGAGAAGACAGAGACAGACTCTTCTTGCAAGTGTTCAGTGACAGGAGGGAAGTCAATGGACACAAGAAATTCTGACCAAGTATAAGGAAATACTCTTTCACTGTGAGGCTGGTTCAAGACTGGATCAGGTCACCCAGGCTTGTGGATCCTCCATCCTTGAAGATATTCAAGCCTCAACTAGACATAGCCCCCGGACAACCTGATCTAAATGGATGTGATCCGAGTAGGGGCTGGACTGGTTGACATCCCTTACAATCTTCATTACTCTATAGTGCTATGACCTGGAGACAAACTGCTTTTCAGAGGAGCTTCAGCTGATCAGTTTGATCTCATCTGGTTAAGACAGAAGTTCTCAACTTGGATAAGGCTATGCTTAAATAGTAGGTGAAATAGTTGTGGGGTTTTTTAGGAGAAAACTCAGGTTTTATTTGGGCAAATGCAATCACACATTACATCTGTACAGGGCTTCCGTTAAAGGTACCTGAAACACTTTAAATACCATTAATGATAATTATACCCATTATCAGAAAATATAGGTGCATCTCCCAACTTCCCTTTAATCAATTTCCAAGCTGGTAAGAGGTGCTGATAAGAGGGAGGGATTATTTGATCAGACTTATATCATGCTATTCCAGCTGTACATTTGGCCAATTCCAAGACACAGAAATGGCTCATACGCAGTCACAGCACAGAGCATAGGAAGAGGACACCAGGTACTTCTGTGCTACACGCAACCATAAAGGACTGAATGCCCAAGGACTTTTCCCCAAGAGAATATAATCCACATGATACAAATCTATCCATGCTTCACTACATGGCTACCTTTCCTTTACTGTTTATCAGAGCGGATATAATGAAGAAAAGCAGATTTATGCCAACATACCTGCGACTTATAAAAGCAAATTTCTGCCTTGCCTCAAGGTTAATACTCAGTGATCTTTACAAGTCTGCATTTTCTGCATTGTTAATACATTCTTCTGTGACTCCCTCTCCTTTTTCTACTCGGGTTTTAACAAGTGAAAAGGATTTAAAAAAAATAATACATTTAATCCATTCTCTGAGGAATGACTCATTGAAAAGGGGAGAATAACCTCATCTAATTATAGCTACCAGGATTTTTACCTCCTAGTAAGTATACTAATACTCTTGCACTAATTGCAACTTTTCCCCTCCTCCTTTTTCAATTCCAGTCTCTAACTGCTTCTACATGGCAACATTTTAAGAACTCATTACTCCAAGTCTCTTTTCCCCAGTGCAAATGCCAGGGACTCTGGGGAGTCCAGGGTTCTTCCTCCAGACCCTGGAGGATTTTCCCACCTCAAAGTTTGTTTGAAAGAAACAGTGGCACTGTCATAACCAGCTTAATCTAAAGAAGCATCATTTGCAAGGAGAGTGAATGTCTTTCATTAGACTGACTGATGTAGCTGGAAAAAAGGCAGATTTCTCATCTGAAAGGAGCCAGACGCAGGAAAGGACCTGTTCAATGCTGGACCAGCACGTAAGCATTTTGGAGTCTCCTGTTTCACTGCAAATTAAGCAATAACCATACAACATCTGGTAAACCACTGTGGCTGATGTGGGGGCGGGGGGCGGAGAGGCATGCCACAGCCAGTGAAATACAGTTCAACTCACTGCATAAAAAAACAAACAACTGTACTCTTGCCAAAACCAGGACAAGACACACATCACGTTACAACCAGTGCAGCCTTCCCACAAAATGCAAGAGACAACACAAAATGCTTGTAAAGCACTGATTTATGAGATGTTGGAACTGCACACACTTGTGCGGGTATTGTTTCCACAGTTGTGAAACCCCAAAAGTCAGTGCAACATTAAGATGACTGGAAATCAGTGACTCGATACAGTGCAAGCTGCAAGGACAAACCCCTTCATGGCTACCACAGTCCTGGATCCTAGCAAGCTCAGCAGCACGAGAACTTCATTCAGCACAGGAGCCGCTGAGTGTGGAAGAGATTACTACAGCTGGATGAAAACAAAACATCATCTTCTACCTCAATTTACATCCACAGGAGAATATATAGGATATTCAGGAGAGGTTTAGATTGGAAAGGAAAAATTTTTTTACTGAAAAAGTGATCAGGCATTGGAACAGTGAGGTACTGCCTCACTGCCCAGGGAGGTGGTGGAGTCACCATTACTGGAGGTGTTCAAAAAACATGTAGACGTGGCAGTTCAGGACAGGGTATAGTGAGCATGGTGGGGTTGGGCTGACAGTTGGACTTGATGGCCTTAAAGGTCTTTTCCAACCTTAATGATTCTGATTCATTTACTGGTATGAATTTTACCAGTCCTGAATGTTTTTTGGTGGTGCTGGGGTTTTTTTGTTGGGTGTTTTGTCAGGTTTTAGTTGGGGTTTTTTTAGAGCATAGGGAAAGGAAGCTACTCAGAAAGTGCTTTGAGAATGGAAGACACCAAGCAACGTCTGGCTTCAACTCAGCAGACCCTGCCTTCCCGGCTGGTGGAAAAGCAAACAGCCATGCACAGCTCTTCCTCACCCAGCCACCACCTGAGCTAGGTGGAGCAAGGCAAAAAGGAAGCCTTTCAGACAGGCAAACCATCTGCCATATACTTCTGCTGCCTAAGATATCAAAAAAGCAGCAACAAATATAACTTCATATCATTGCCATTTCAGCATTATTTGCTTCCAGTAGTACCACCCTCACCCGTCCCCACCCCCAAAAATCCAACAAAAAAACCACCCCTCTACCATCTGGGTGCTTCATCATGTATTGAAGCAAATTGTTACTCCCTCACAATAACCACAGTCAGAGAATTCATTAGTCTATTCCTCCACCACCTACCATTTCTCACATTAAATGGAGAACATTTGTGATCTTAAGCAATCAAGTTTCCAAGGCAGAGAGCAAAAATTTGCTATTAGAATAGTCCATCACCACAGGCCTTTCCTTCCTTCCTTCCTCCCACCTACAGCCTTTAAGGGAAACAGTTATAGCTCACTGGGACAGAGGGAAACACCTCACATTCAGCAAACCGAGCTCATGCACATTGCCCTACAGAAGTTCCTTCTCGGGCCAGGTGCACATGTATGAACACCACTTGCTACATACATGTTTGCACTCCAGCTGACCTCACCCTGTTACTGGGACTCATTACCATTCTAATTAGAAAAAGGTCAGCAAAATTTTTCAAAAGACTATTTTAGAAGTTAAGAGGTCCCAAAGTCAAAGCATGCTGAAATTCTCTAGGAGAGCAAATGCTGACCTACCTCCAGGTGAGGCCACCCACCTGCCCTTCCGTGGAAAGAAGCGGAAGCTGTCAAAGGATTTGGCAATTAAGAAAACACAAGGCACTTGGATGTACTCACAGTTCTGGCAACATTAAGGTTAATTTACCCTCCTCAAACTGTGTCCACTGTGATCAGACTATTACTTCTTCCCCTTCAACTTGACAGAGTTGTAGGTCTCTAGACTCCCCCTCCTCCAGATGAGGAGGGATGGGCAGCAATGCACTGCAGCCACCAGTGCCAAACTGTGCTGGTCTGTAGATTGTATGATAAAAAAAAGACTTGCCATGCTGACCTGAAGACACAGGTTTTACATCCCCTTCACCAAAGCAGGCACCTAATCACCTTGACTCACCTAAGCTCATGTGTGTTACATCTTGGCAACGTTCTCATCTCCCAAGGAGAATGACACCCAGTATTCAAGTCTCAGGATCAGGACCTTCCTCTGCTAACTTGCTAACAACTTTTTTTTTGTACAACAAAAACCCCTGTACAATAAACCTATACCGGTAACTAATTTCACAATGTATCTAAAGTCCTAAATAATTAGAAGGCAAGTTAGAGGACTTTGCACCCTCACGACAGCAAATCTTGCCCAGCTAATTTTCCAAACGAATTGAGAATCCTGATCCAAATACTAGTCACTTGGCCAGCAAGGAGGACTTAACTTACATTAATGAATGCAAGACTTCATTAAAATGTAGTGTTTTAAGTTTCGCAATATGCCAAAATAATCTATTGAAGGAGGAAAGGGACAGGACTGAAACTGCAGACTCAATTATTTCTTGCTACTTATTACTAAAAAATTAATATAAATTGAAAATCAATACAGCAGGACAGTGTGAGACAAGTGCTAATGTCTACAAAGAGAGGGTGTGTTAGACCCATCATCCCTGTGCTGCCAGGCACATCACTAATTCTGCAGGACTGGAGAAGACAGGGACGAGCTGCTTTCCCCAGCAGAGGCTGAATTTGCATCAGCTTCCCCTCTGCACTCAATTTCCTATTCCCTTATGCCCAAACCGTTGTTGTCTTATATGGAAAGGACTGGTACCAACTTTGAATTTATTATAGTGAGGAAGTCTGTCACAGAGCTACTTGAGCTATTTGCTTCTGTCATTAAGAACAACCACAGAATGAATGGGAACACATTTATAGTATTTCCTCTTGAGCATCGTCTCCTAGATCATTTGCAAGCCCACTGACGACTCCAGTAAACTTGGTCAGTCAAAATCCAAATCGTGTACCAGGCTCAGGTAGAAAGCTGAAAACGAATGCAAAGGATCCAATACGTGACACTAGTCACACACCATGTAAGAGCAGTTTTTCCATTTTTCAAACTCAACCTTGGCAACACTTGTTGAAGTTATTGTACAAAAATCAGTATGAAAATAGCATATAAAGCTCTTGGACAAAAAGGGGGTTTCTTCAGAGGTGCTTAAGATAAAGTTCAATTTTGAGACATTTATTACACAGTTGCACTTACCACAAGAAGGAAGAAGGAAAACTGATGCCACACAGCTGAGAGAGATTCCTTCTTCCATATGACCTGTAATTCAGGCACATTTCATACACAAAATGCAGAATCACCATCAAGGCAACTCAGCAAATATTCATCAAGGTGACTTGCCACGTATTTTTAAAACTATATTCATACTCTTTTATTTTTTAATTGCACTAAGTAGGGAGACTGTTTAAAAACAAAAAAACCCACATCACTTTTACAACATTTAGATTCAAAAATACCAATCCCCTCAGTTCAGTAGCACATTTCTCATAAACACATGTATGCTTATTCTTCTACCAAAAAGGCAGCTACAAATACCTAACCTTCAAAGTAACAGAATTAAGCATGTGTTTAGTTTAAAAAAAATTAAAATCAAGTGTCTTTCCCTTGTCAGTAATTCCCCACCCATGGAATTAATCCTTAAATCCTAACTTGTTATTCCTTTAATGCAGACAACTATCTTTGCATGCATACGTAAAGACAACACTGCACTGCACCTGCTTTCCAACTACTTCATAGCATCCTAAACATTTAATACATATTCCTTTAAAGAAATTTGAGTGAATTTATTGTATAAAATTATGATTGGCATGGTACAGAAAAGTTCCTTTTAATGCACATTTCCCATTAACTTGTACACAAATATTACAAGTATCAAGCAAAATGCAAAAGTCTTAAGAACTAATTCCATACTACAAAAGTGTTCACACAGTGAAGTTACTCTGGTTACAAAATGTCATGGAAATAAAAGCACTTCAAAATACATATTTGGGAAATGTTCTTGAATAATCAACACTTCCTTAAGTTAGTTAAAAAATGCAAAGAAAGAGATACCTTCTTCAAAACACTATTCTTGATTTGGCAAGATGGAGCAAAGTTCAGATCAGTTCATTTATTGAAGGACTGTTCTTTCCAAGAAACAAAAAAATAAAAAACATTAGTTCAGAAAGAGCTCAATTATACTATGATGACAAAAAACGCCATCAAAAAGTTATCTGGCTCTCTTGTTTTCACACAGGAGCTGTCAGAGGCAGAAATGTGTAAATGAACACTTCCAGGTATATACAGATTGCCTTTCAAAAGCAAACCCCAAAAAAGAACCCCAAACCCCAAAACAACAAAAAGGAGACAATCTGAACTTTGTTGTTTCATTTAACTAGTTCAGTTCTTTAGGTCACAAGGCCCAAGAACAAGCAGTCTGCAAAGGATACATATTTAAAGAACAAAACTGAACTTCCACTATCAAGGAATGTGTAGATGCCACATTATGTGAGTACTGTACATCCTCACAGTAAGACTGTTAGAGGCTATCAAATCTCTGCTTCCCAAAAACCTTGAAGACCTGCTATTTTCAAGACAAAAATGCTTGAACCCAACAAACAGCCTTACAAAAAGGAGGTACGGTCATGCTCTGAGAAGATAACACAAAATCTTGAAGACTGAAAGCATCCTTAAAAACTTACGCAAAATAACTACAAAATAAGCAATATATTATTTTTGTATCAGATGACTTGCATGTGTTTGAGCAATTGCATTGGTACATACATCTACATGAAACACACATACAAGACATCATGATCAGGCATTATTGTTGTTTTCCTTTTACACACACACACAAGTTACTACCGGGTTGTCCAGTCTATGCAAACGCAGTGAAAAAACAGTCCACAGCACGTGTAAAAGGAGCATTATCCAATACAGTGTTCCCTTGCAAAAATGGAGCAGAATTCCTGAGTCTCAGAGACGTTACCGTCCTCCTCCATTACTGGATTATTTATTTTTCCAAGGAGAACCTCTAGTTTTCATTTCTTCACTCTGATGAGATTTATAGTAGATTGCGTCTTAAAAAATGCAAAACTTTTAGAAAAAAAAAAATGCCAACCAAAGTGAATTTTTAAAGCTTTTTAAAGGGAGGGGGGATTCACTTACAAAATAAAGGCCACCTTCATGTAGAATTAGTACTGCCAGTATCCCATCATTTTGTTTAAAGGAGAGATCTAGCTCCCTGTTCTGGAAGCCTTATTACATGCAGTCACATGAGCTGAAAAGCTCCATCCTTTTAACAATTAAAAATACTATAAATAGGACTAACATAGAACAGCCCTTTGTTACAATCACCAAGGTGGTAAAACCAATGCAACAGTTAAGTCATGAAGTCTCCTGCAAATAGTCACTGCAATCTATTATAACTTCTGTATTTTCCCTTTTACTTTGCATATTACACAGTGTAACTTAAAATGTTATTTAAGAGCACTTCAGTCCCACAATGTAGGATTTAAGCTTGTGTGAATACATATGCATGGCTCTGCAACATTTCTAATGATTTACAAAAATACATTCAACCAAAATTTTATATAGGGTTCTCTCTTGTTTTTTTTTAAAATCAAAAATGAAGAAAAAGCCAAATGGTCCCATCATTAGCTAAATAATACACTCCATGTTCTGGAAGCAATTCCAAAGCAAAAGCACATTTAAGAATAACATACATTGAATTGCATACTTTCTCATTCATCTTTATCAGTAATACAATTCTACTGCATATAATTATTCAGCCTTATAAATAATGAAGCAGAAAAATATTTACCTCTGTGCTACTTTTCTCAGTTTATAGAAGCATTTCTCAGTTTATAGGAGCAAAGGAAAAAAAACTAAAGTGCAGACTACAGGCCATGACAGGCATAATAAATGACCAAAGGTGCAGCCAAATTTGCATTTACATTTTAAGTTACTTCACCATCTTTCTCTTCTTGCTAGAAGTCACCCCGTGTGCAATTCAAGAGCTGGTCGGTTGGTTTGTGCCACAGTACAACCTGTAAGCACTTGTAATTTTTTTTAAAACTAGTTGAATTGTCCATAGATATTTCTAGGCAATAGCTTAGGTTCACAAAACCTTACTTTATTAATACTTGAAATCACACAATATTGACACCTCCTCCAGAGAACGCTATTGTCCTTTTGTTGCAGTATGTGGTTGAACCACTGATGCTCGGCTGACTGTCTTTAACAAGCGATGTCTTCATTTCCATTTCACACGCTACAATAGCTGCATTCAGTTCCACTTGAGCTCGGTGAACAACATAAAACATGAGTCCTATGCTTATGACAATCTGCAAATAAAACAAAAGAGTCTTATAGGCTATATAAACTGTAAGCATGAATACAAAGCAACCGTTCTGAACAAAACAAGATTTTGGATTTTGGCAGATTCATGGAGGCATCTGTTGACTCAATGCCTCACAGGCAAGACATTAGAAGGGAGATGAACTTAACCAGTGAGTGGCTCTAAACCTACGTATGCTAACAACGTAACCAGCATACCAGAACACAGACATTACATCAAACTTAAATATCGATATGAAGTAAAAAGGTATTTTCTTTCTTTCCATTGACATCCGCGTACTTGTTAGAAAGCAATCCCTTCACCTTCTCTCTTGGCAAAAATGTTTCCACAAAGAAATGATGTGGTGTGTTCCTAAGTCAAAAGGTCTGTTTTCCATGTACCAAGTGAATAATAGGTTGAAATTGTACTGCAACTTGCAAAAGAGCAGAGACAGAGGATGATCCAGAGTAAAGGAAATAAAACTTCTTGTCCTTGCCCCTCTGGTGTGGAAGATTGCAGAGAGCAGCAGCGTCACTGTGCTTCTCAGCTATCAGGACTAAGCAGGACAGAATCAGAGCTTCTGAGTGACAGAGTAGTCTCTAGAGGAAGAACTTGGTTTCTGGGGAGAGGACAGGATGTTGGTGGTGTGGGGGTTTTCTGTTTGTTTTAAGGAGGAAATATCGTCCAAAACTAGGGGTTTAGTTTAGGTTTTTGCTCCGAATTTTATTGCTAAGAATTTTTAAACTTTCACCACAAAAATAATCAGGGATAAACCTGGACAATTTTTGCTTAGAAATTATTCATTCAATGATGTTGGTGTGCACTGCACTCCCCGGAGGCGGCCTTCACCAGTTAAGTTTTCAGCTGAGATCCTCCTTAAAAAAAAAAAAAAAATTTTCAAATAAAAATCAAGCTGTCTCAAAGTGAGAGTCTCTTGGAAAGAAGTAAATTCCTCTGCCTTTTTTAAGAATGTTTTATGAGACTAGCTGGAATCTGCAATTTCCTTTCAAAAAACCAAAAAGGTTAGGCTCTGTTGTAAACAATATGAAGTTTTAAGTCCAAAATCTGAACTTCATTATTAATTGTTAGGGCTACATTTTCTTTAATATTAAGAACTATCACTTAAAACATCTGTCAGCGTGGCATAGAAGATGCTAGAATATCACAGAGTAAGATGATTGACAAGTATGGTCACAGGATAATTGCAGCTGGAAGGCATCCTGGCTGTTTCTTAGCCCACCCTGCTGCTCAGAGCAAGGGTGGCTGCAAGATCAGACCAGGTTTCTCAAGACTTTTGTCCACTCAGGTCTTGAAAACTTCCAAGGATAGAGATTTCACCACCTTTGTAGGCAACCTGCTCTACTGCATGACTATCCTTCTGGCGAGAAAGATGTTCCTCACTAATTCAAGTTATACGTTTCAAAAGCTGGCCAATGTAAGAGTCAAAAAGAGACCACAGACAAGACACCAAGTTCTGAATATATAGGAAAAATCATATTCTAAAAGCTTACCCAAACTTTTAAATTTGACTGGCTTTAGAAATACTATCACCAGTAGCCTGGTTTGAATAGATGAATAATTAAAACAATATATATACACAGACAACCATGAAATGTGAAGGACTTTTAGAGCTATTTACTAAATGAAAGTCCCATCAAAGCCCAGCCAGACAGATGCCTGAGTAAAAGTGTGAGAACATAAGTAATTCCTCCACTAACGGGCTCCCCTTCACTTATTCAGTCAGCTCCCAAGGATTGCTCTTAAGGTGGTGAGCACTCCTATTCAAACATTCAGCCTGTCCAGCTAGCGCTTATGTGAGCGACAATTACGTTACAACCTATATAATCTACAAATGAGAGTCAATGTCATTTAAAAAAAAAATTAATGGGGAAAAAAAAAGGAAAAGACCACTAAAAATTACTATCCTGGAAATAACATTTCATGACTAAAATGAAAGCTGATCAAGTGAACATTTATTTTCTCTTTCATCTGTTGAGGCTATTTACCTCACATTTACAAAGGCATTTTTAATACTCATACACCTGTTCTATGAAGCCTATAAATTATATGTTCCATTTAAGA
>NW_010539727.1:18723-19161 GCF_000687285.1 Phaethon lepturus
CATAGAAAAACACAAAAGTGGGGGGGGGGGGGGGGTAAATGGTCCTAGATTTAGTTTTATATTAGTTTTATGACTGTGTTGTAGTTTAACCCAGCAGGTAGCTAAAACAAACACAGAGCCATTCGCTCACACCTCCACCCCTGCAGCGGGATCAGGGAGAGAATCAGAAAAAAAAAGGTAGAACTCGAGGGTTGAGATAAAGACAGTTTAAAGAACAGGAAAAAGCGAATAATAATAACAACGATGATAAAAGAACATTCAAAACAAGTGACGCACAATGCAATTCTTCACCACTTGCTGACCAATGCCCAGTTAGCTCCTGAGCCATGGCGCCTACCCAGCCAGCTCTCCCAGTTTATATACTGAGCATGACATCGTATGGTATGGAATATCCCTTTGGCTAGTCTGGGGCAGCTGTCCCGGCCGGGCCCCCCCCCC
>NW_010539727.1:19439-29019 GCF_000687285.1 Phaethon lepturus
CCTTTGGCTAGTCTGGGTCAGCTGTCCTGGCTGTGCCCCCTCCCAGCTTCCTGTGCACCCCCAGCCTTCTCGCTGGCAGGCCAGCGTCCTTGACTGCTTTGTAACAACTGAAAACATCAGTATGTTATCAACATTATTTTCATCCAAAATCCAAAACACAGCGCTATACCAACTATCAGAAAGAAAAGTAACTCCAACCCAGCAGAAACCAGGACAGGTGGCAAGATCTGAGGAAGATAAATGACTGTGGTACCAACCGAAAGTCTGCAATGGTAACTGCTGGTCAAACATAGCTTGAAGTAAAGACACTGTCAGAGGAGATTTTAACATATCATCTGGGTCTGAAATACTCCTGATCTCTATGCTCATAATGGTCTCAGACTTCAGGCTCACCTCCAAGATTTATTGACAAATTATTTCATTGGCTAAGCTCACGTAAAGGTACTATATACTTCTCATGAATTTACTCACTTGCAAAATTAGGATATTTTGATTTAGGCATTAGCAAAATTGTACTTCTACAGTACTTTTAATCCTGAACACCTATACAAAATCAGGAGTGTTCAGTGCTAACAGTGAACACTGCACAAGCGCTGGCTCTGCACACCCTGAGCACACTACCTCACAGCTGGTGGCACATGGGCTTTTGTGTAGGGGTGGTTTGACAAGTCTAAAATTAAGCAGCAGATTACCACAGAGGGCAGGAGAGGAAAACTTGACAAAACTGTGGCAGAAAGAGAAAAAGAGAACATTGACTAAGTTCTGCTTTGTGTCACGTGAGGTATCAGAGAATTAAACTTTTCTAACAGAAGAAAACAAAACCAAAAGAAAACAGTACACTGGAAATCCATTTGTCTGGTTATCTAGCAGTCAATAAGCCTGTGAAAAAGAAACACCAGCTCTGTTTTACACAACCGAATGAAAATACCAGTAACAGAGTTACAAATTAAACACTTTTTAAAACCTGCTACTTTTCAATACCACATGCCATACTTGCTTGGCTCTCAGTCTGTAAGAGGCCAGCTGCCTCAGACTAGGGAGCAGCCCCCTAAACCTCCTGCAGCCCACTCCTTTTACACTTGGGATTGTAGAACCTGAAAGACAAATCCACAACACTTAATCACTCTATGTCTCACACACATTCCTATGGGCGTGCAGTCTCCAAAGCAAACATTCAATGACTTGAAGAGACAAAGCTACAGGAAAGAAACTTGTCTGCTGCCTCCAGAAGAAAAATTCTGTCTTGAATTCCACTGGTACAGTACATGAGAAAGAAGTTAGGTGGATATAGAAATAAACCCAAACACAAGAACATGACTGTTTCCAAGAGTAATTGCTTACCCAAGCAATCAGAAAGAGACTAACGTTACTGTTACCAAAATCCATGAAAGCAATCATTTTAACTTACCTGTAAACTGAATATAAAATAGCCACTAACACTTTGTTCTGCAATCACATCTTCCATGGTACGCAAGGTAGTGCCCAAGTAGGAGTTCAGGAGCTGAGTAGGAAGCAGCCCAACTGAAGAAGCCATCAGGTAGTTGGGTAGTGACAAATCTGTAATCTGAGTAAAAGACAGCGTAAGAAATCAAGCACAGCTCCAACACAGTCTATGTGCACAAACAACCAGACTGCCGCTCCCACAATCATCCATGCAAAATAATGAAAGAATTTCTTACATTCCTTCACTTGCAACTTTCCGCTGTGTGTGAATCTAAGATAATACAATAAAACAGTATGTGGCTAGTTTTCATCTGGCCTTTTTAAAGTTACCAGGTTTTAGTCCCATTTCATCTTATATTATGCAACATCTCTGTGCAAAAGTCATTAACTAAGGATGCAATTACACTGTTCGTTAAAGATCTTTATTTCTTCATGGTGAACGGAGCCCTACAATTTATGAGAAGTTGCTCGCAGGAAGAAATTACATTATCACATGTGAAGGTCTAAAGCAAAAATCTATTTGCTTTGCATTTTACATGTATGGCAACTAATAAAAGAGGCCATTGTTCAAAATGTCACTTATTAAATATGATCTAGGTAAACAGAACAGCAGATACAATTTGCCTCTGCAAGGGAAGTTATATAGCTCATTAACATACATATGTATCTAGCAGTCATCTCTATCAGCGGTATCTATCTATATCTATAATGATATACATGGTTATCATCAAAATAAGGTATCATTAATACCAAAGATATTTTACATCACGCTTCAATTAGTGAACAAAATAGTACACATGGCTATAGCTTTTGTTAGTTTCTCTGGAAAAAACACTAATAATACTTCAAGATATTTTCCTCTCGGATGCGAAATTTCTGTTCTGAGTCAGTATGTGTACAGTTTACATGGGAGCAAAGCACACAGTACTAGCTAAATTAGAGTGAGTAGCCATTCGGAAATATTAAATGCAAGAGCCAAGAGGCCAAGAGATATTTACACAGGAAAATTGAAATCAGAGGAAACTATGGGTTAAGAGTACGAAAAGGGCAATTTTGAAATAAGCAGTCTAAGGAATTTTCGAGATAATCCAACTGATCACATAGTAATAAAACAAGGTCTAACAAGTGGACTTCAACCACCCCAGTATCTGTTGGAGGGACAACACAGCAGGGCATAAGCAATCCAGGAGGTTCCTGGAATGCATTGATGATAATCTCCTTCTACAAGTGAGAGGAGCCAATGAGGAGAGGTACTATACTGGACTTTGATCTCAGCAACAAGGAGCGACTAGTGGGGAATGTGAAGCTCAAGGGCTGCAATGACCATGAAATGGTGGAGCTCAATATCCTTCAGGCAGTGAGAAGGGCACACACCAAGCACGCTGCCCTGAACTTCAGGAGAGCAGATTTTGGCCTCTTCAGGGATCTGCTTGGTAGAGTACCATGGGATAAAGCCCTGGAAGGATGAGGGGCCCAAGAAAGCTGGTTATTATTCAAGGATCACCTCCTCCAGGCTCAGGAGTGATGCATCCCAACAAAAAGGAAGTTGGGAAAAAATGCCAGGAGGCCTGCATGGATGAACAAGGAGCTCCTGGACAAACTCAAACACTAAAAGGAAGCCTACAGAGGTGTGGAAGCCTCCCCAGGTATCCTGGGAGGAATACCGAGAAACTACCTGGGCAGCCAGAGATCAGGTTAGGAAAGCTAAAGCCCTGATAGAAAGGGCAACAAGAAAAGCTTCTGTAGGTACATTAGTGATAAAAGGAAGACTAGGGAGAATGTGGGCCCTCTCCAGAAGGAAACAGGAGACCTGGTTACCTGGAATATGGAGAAATCTAAGGTACTCAATGACTTTTTTGCCTCAATCTTCACCAGCAAGTGCTTAAGCCACATCACCTAGGCTGCAGAAGGCAAAGGCAGGGGCTGGGAAAATGAAGAAACGCCCACTGTAGTAGATCAGGTTCGAGAACATCTAAGGAACCTGAAGGTGCACAAGTCCTGAGGGAACTGGTGGAGGAAGTTGCTAAGCCACTATCCGTCATATTTGAAAAGTCATGGCAGTCCAGTGAAGTTCCCGCTGACTGAAAAAGGGGAACCATAACCCTCATTTTTAAAAAGGGAAAAAAGGAACACCCAGGAAATTACAGGCCAGTCAGTCTCACCTCTGTGCCCAGCATGATCATGGAGTAGTTCCTCCTGGAAACTATGGACAATAAGGAGAAGACTGGTGTCATCCAACACAGTTTCACTAAAGGGCAAATCGTGCCTGACAAATTTGGTGGCTTCTACGATGGGGCTACAGTGTTCATGCATAAGGGAACAGCAACTGATGTCACCTACCTGGACTTATGCAAAGCATCTGACACTGTCCCACATGACATCCTTGTCTCTAAATTCAATAGACATGGGTTTGACGGATGGACCAGTTGGCAGCTAAGGAATTGGCTGGATGGTTTCACGCAAAGAACTGCAGCCAAGGGCTCGATGTGCAAGTGGAGACCAGAGATGAGTGGCGTACTCAGGGGTCGTCGGTATTGGGATCGGCATTGTTTAACATCTTTGTCAGCAACAGGGACAGTGTGATTCAGTGCACTCTCAGCAATTTTGATGATGACACCAAGCTGTGTGGTGCAGTCAACACACTGCAGGGAAGGGATGCCACCCAGCAGGACCTTGACAGGCTTGAGACATAGGCCTGTGCGAACCTCATGAGGTTAAATAAGGCCAAGTGCAAGGTCTTGACAATGGGTCAAGGCAATCCCAAGCACAAATACAGGCTCAGTGGAGAATGGATTGAGAGCAGCCCTGAGGAAGAGGACTTGGGGGTGTTGGTTGATGAGAAGCTCAACATGACCCAGAAAGGTGCACTTGCAGCCCAGAAAGCCAACCATATACTGGGCTGCATCAAAAGAAGCATGACCAGCAGGTCAAGGGAGGTGATTCTGCCCCTCTACTCCGCTCTCGTGAGACTCTACCTGGAGTACTGCATCCAGCTCTGAAGCCCTCAGCACAGGAAAGACATGGACCTGTTGGAGTGGGTCCAGAGGAGGGCCATAAAGATGATCAGAAGGCTGGAGCACCTCTCCTATGAGGACAGGCTGAGAAAGTTGGGGTTGTTCAGCCTGAAGAAGAGAAGGCTCCAGAGACACCTTATAGCCTGGCCTTCCAGGACCTAAAGGGGTCCTACAAGAAAGCTGGAGAGGGACTTTTTACAAGGGCATGTAGCGAAAGGACAAGGGGTAACGGCTTTAAACTGAAAGAGGGTAGATTTAGATTAGATAGAAGGAAGAAATTCTTAACTACAAGGGTGGTGAGGCACTGGAAAATGTTGCCCAGAGAAGCTGTGGACAACTCCTCCCTGGAAGTGTTCAAGATCAGGTCGAATGGGGCTTCGAGCAACCGGGGCTAGTGGAAGATGTCCCTGCCCATGGCAGGGGAATTGGAACTAGATGATTTTTAAGGTCCCTTCCAGCCCAAACCATTCTATGATTCTAATTAAGACCAGCCCCTAACACTGGGAGCCTACATGGAAATTACTGACCTTGACAGCTTTGTAGAATGTCAAAGACAAGAGAATAGCAGCAAAGTTACTCATTTCATCACACTATTCTTAAAATAAACTTTGGTTACTATGAAAGTCACAGTGCTGAATTCTCAGAGCTCTAAACACCATCAGTGGAAAGTTTTTGGGAGGAAGGAAGGGCAATGGAGGAGAAAAACGCAATGAAGCATAAAGATTAAGAGTAAGTCACTGGAACAAGATCCAATAAGCCAATTCCAAACTTCACACTGCAAATTATACTTTCCCACAGACTGAAATGTATACCGGCAACACAAGTAATACACTTCTTTCTCTGTACAAGACTAATTTAGATTTATAATAAAAAAGCACTACATAATTATGTCAAACTTCACATTTGACCAATGCTTTGAAAAGTTTTGGGTTTTTTTAATTTTTTTATACACTATAGTAATCTGGGCCATGTAATAAGAATGCACAACCAAAACTTCCCATATTGCCAAGGGATTGAAGAAGCTGCTATTAAAAGTCTCTGAAATACTAACGCTGAGGCAAGATTTGCTAAGTAGGACACTGTCATTAAATCTAATGGAGCTGGGAAACTTCCCAAAGATTGTTTTAACACTCCCGGGCACCTCTTTCATTTCTGTATATGTATTAAGGACACTTCAGTTGCAGAGCAACATGTCTGCACGTCTGGATCTGTCCTGAAGCAACTGGACCTCCTGGGCCATGAGAGAGACTGTTTCCAAATGAAAGGGAGGCTACCAATGGATATGCTGGACTGCAACTTGTACTTCCCTCTAAAATGAAAGCTAAGGGCGGAGGGGGGGGTTTGTAGGTGCCCATTTGCAAGGTTTAGACCTACAGTGGTATCCCAGAAGACACAGGAAGCAGACAGCGTTCCTAAGAAAACTAAGAAATTTTCAATAAAACTTACAGCTTTACATATCTTTCCTTCTATGAACTTTATCTATCAGACTGGGGTCTGCATGGCCAAGCTGCCAAACAGAGGCTACCAGGACTCTCTCTCTAATGAAAGCTCAAGCCAGCAAAAATTAAGTGAAATCCCAAAGCAAGCATGGATGCAACTGTGTTATGGGCCATAGCAATGTATTTAAATAAAATTAAGAACCACCTAACTGCTCTGGTAACAAGAAGATTAGCCAGAAATTCTCCCACTAAGCCTTGGATAGGCTTTGTCTGGTAGAATTTTTGTATATTCTTTGCAGTTGACACCTTTGGTTCAGTCCTGTCAAAGAATAAACACCTGTGTCAGGTCTTTGTTAGGGGCTCACACGCCTTTGGGGATTGCAGCAGATTTCTCTCCCCTCAACTTATGAATCTCTGCATTTTGGATCAGGTAGGTTTTGCAACCGAGAGCAAAGGACAGTTCTGATGCTCTTTATTTTCTAAAAAATAATTTAGCTATCCAACAAGCAAAGTAAGCAGCCTGCATGTTCCTGCAAAGCAAATACCATTTCTTCAATTCTGATTTCACTGTGTGCATTTCTGGAACCAGAGATGCACACTTGGACACTCAGATTTTTTTAGTCAGATTATTTCTTCCATGTGATATTCTTCTCAAAGACAGAAAAAAAGAAATATGAATTCTGATCTAACCTACACCTGCCACTACAAATAATCAGTTTGCACAAATCTAGCTCCAGGGTCACACCGGTGGGAAGGAGATGATAACCTGCATACCAGGCCTCCTTACCAACCTGCCTTCAAAACACTCAGAGCTGCCAAGGGGAGAGGGCTGTGTGGGGACAAACACTTCAGTAAGAGCCATCAGCCCACCCCAGCAGCACAGGCCACCCTGGCACCCCAGGAGCAACAATTAAGCAAAACCTACTCAAAGAGAAATACAAACATGCTTTCAGTTAAGAAGTTTCTAGGTCTTAAGGCATGTAAACGCATTACCCCACTGCTCCTGCTACCACTGCTTTCTCAAGGAGCAGCAGAATGACCTTAAGAAGCAAAATGTTCATGTCTGGCTAGTGAGGAGCTAAGAATTTCATGACAATTTTCTTCTTGTGCTGTTTCAAATAATACGATCCCATCACTAATCAAATGCCAGGAAGCAATTCCTTCCTTCTCTATGTTCCTCTGCAATTCAACCTCCCCAAAACCCTCAGCAGATGGTAAATACCACTGAACAAGTGCTGGCAGAAACCTGTTAATCCCAGCCCTGCAGATGACCCCTCTCACATCAAGGTTATGCCTTGTCCTGGACCTCATGTGCCACTTCCTCCCTTCCATCTCATTTAAGTATTCTCAGTATCTCCAGTTTACTTATAAATATGCACATAGAAAACACGCATAGACCAGACTGCTGGAAAATTAAAGATGCATAGGTTTTCTTTAGTTCACCATTCTTTCCTCTACTACTAAGAGCAATCCTTTTCACATTCATCGCTGAAGTTGCTAGCACAGGGAATGGATAGATGGTACTCCACCCCCCCTCGCATTTTAAACCTAATTAGAGCATTACGTTTTCAAATAAGTCAGATTTCAAGGAAATGACAGCTCAGTCTGTGTAGGGAGAATTTTGTATTCTATATGTTACTTAAACTTGACTCACAGTGAGAAACTGCCTTGAATTCCCTGATTTGCATGCAATGTTTTTATTTTTCAGTAATCTAATCTAGTAGTTCATATTAAATGTTCTCAGTTAAAAATTGAGCACACCATGCTTTATTTGACTATGCTGCAAAGTAATAGATCTGTAGTAATAAATGCAACCCAAAGTAATTTTAGCAGACAACATCCAAGTTATTTGGCATACCCAAGAATCTGCTTTAATCTCATTTCCTATCTGTTATTTTAACACTGAAACCTTCCACTTGGAAAGAAAATTATTTAGCTTGCAGTACTTAGAGAATACAAAACACTAATTGACAGCATCATTTTAATATTGCACTGGCCTGACTACTCTGCCGAATCGTGTTTCCAACAGAATGGTTACGCCAGGAAAGAAATAATTTAATTTGGTAATTCTCTGGTCAGTTTTTCAAATCCAATACTACTCTACAACATCTGCTGACTAATTCAAGTGACACACAAAAGCTGTGAACAACCAAAGCGCAACAGCTCTCCCCACTTTAGGAGGGTCACACTCTAGCAGAAGCTTCATCTGCTACACTGGGACCTTGGGCTCTGGGGAGACTCTGCTTCCAGACACATGGGTCTGAGCTTCCTCAGTCCTGCAGTAATATAGGTAAATAAATAAAACAGCTGAGGTTCTTCTCATTCATAACAAGAAAATGGTTAAGGGATCTACTTAAAAAGAAATTATAAATTGCTACAGCTTTTACAGGCAGAGATTGCAGCTCTTGAGACAAATGCCCCAGCACACACCAGTTTTATACACCGCAATTTTAAGTATTTAATGTGTGTGTTAATCCCTAAAAATTGTGTGGATTAATTTTTTCTTAAATAACAAATCTCGTATTCAGTGACCTACTCATTTCAACCAGGTGATTCTGTCAAAACTAAGCAAGTGCTTTAGAAGGGTACAGGATCAGGACTGCAGACAGGCGAAGGAAAGTGTGCTATAAGAAAGTGGCAGGCCAAAACACTTGTTTAGAGGGTCTCTTACATTTAAAGAAGATACAAGTTACTGTTAAATGTTTAAAGTATTTCACAATCTGGTTTGCTTTGTTTTGATTTCACCGAGTTAGCAGACACAATTGAGGCGTAACACACAGCCAAAACCAGATCCTTCAGACAAAGCACTCAGGAAGAGCTGAGGGTCTGAAATTGTCATCATCAGCATGATGGTACTCAAAAAGGGCATCCTCTACATTCTTCTTTACTTTCTCCTTTAAGATGATCAAAGCCAATAATAAGATTATAAATTTTAAATAATTATTCTTAAAGAATGTAGCAATCTTCATCTAAAAGTAGAAAGAAAAGCAAGACTAACCCTTTTCCAAACTCAGGTTTAAACTAACTTTCAGTACCACTTTGGTGTACAGTCTCTTTCCAGCTCTGAGCCTACACCTGACTGCTCTGCCCAAAATACGTGACGTCTCCGGTCTGTATGCACTTAACACCCTGTATGGATTTGCCAGATGTATGCTACAAACCAACCAAACTGAGCAAGAATTTTAATCTGTGCATTTCTTCCTTTCCCATATGATTATTTATATTAAGTAGTTTAGGGAGAGCTGGCAAGACTGCTTAAAAATACAACTTTTCCTCCCACTTGGATCATTTTAAAAACACAGCCACTTTAAAACTGTCGAGTTCTCTGCAGATTTTGGTACACAGCACCGTGGTCCTCCTTTCTAACACCAGAATACAGCCTCGAAAGCCAGAGAGCAAGTCAAGCACAATGCCACTGAACACGGCGCCTCGAAAATCTGACTGCCGTCCCTCCGCAAGCACAGAAGAGCCACTAGCAAAAGCAGGCAGGGGGTTGCTTTTACTGCTGTTAAAAGAGACAGAAACCAAGGTTTTTTCCTGGGAAAGGAGACAACCTCCATCAGTGACACCGGCCACCATGCTGCAAGCCATTCTTCCAGCCAGCTTCTTACTTGGCCACACGGCCTGGGCCAGGACTCACCGCGAAGACGGCGTTCTGCAGCCCGAAGGGGATCGGCGTCAGCC
>NW_010539727.1:29153-29417 GCF_000687285.1 Phaethon lepturus
GGCGCGGACCACCATCAGCCCCATGCCCAGCACGAAGCCGTAGAGGTAGCCGGCGGCCACGTTGAGCAGGATGTAGCCCCAGCCGCAGGGGAAGGACACGACGATAAAGCCCACGGTGAAGAGCAGCACGCCGGCCAGGCTGTCCAGGCTCTCGGCCCAGAGCAGCAGGTCCCGCAGATACTGGCGCACCAGGGCCAGCGAGGCGAAGCAGAGGGCCGCCAGGATGCACACGCTGAGGCAGCTCTTGCACCAGCAGGTGCCCAG
>NW_010539728.1:0-9573 GCF_000687285.1 Phaethon lepturus
GCCTGATGCCCACAAATTATGGGCTTGTGGGGGGAAGAAGGTAAAGGAAGAGCTATTTCAGACCAGCCATAGCCCCCTTCCCAGCCCCAAATGCCTCTCCACAGCTGGAGCCCATTAGGTACGCGCCTGCTCCTGGAATGCATCTGCTGATGGAGGCTCACACTGAAGGGATCTGCTCGCTGCCTCCAGGACCTTCTCCGATGCGAATGGCAGAGCAGGGGGGGGACGGGACAACATGACACGGAGAGGGGGAGAATTTAAAAAAAAAAAAAAAAAAAAAAGAAGAGCAAACTTGCTTCAAAACACACTCCAGATCTGAACTGCCACGCTAATGCGATGCACCCAAAATCCTCGTAACAATTGACTGCTGGAAGCTGAAGTCAGTCTGAAGTGACCGCTTAATTATTATTAGTTTTTAAGCTGTAAAGGAGATTTATTTACTTGAACCAGCTAGTCAAGATCTCCATTTCTGGCCATCTCAAAACCTAGGCAGAAAGCCTTTCTGGAAGTTACAAATAGCTTGCTTTGGCTAAAGCTAAAGTTAACAGAAGTCATGAGACCTAATGGGACAGGTAAACAATGTCAAATTGAGGGGACTGTAGTGTGATTTATAAACTAAGTGGAGCAGACTTTACAAACCGAAGGGTCCTTTCTGGTTCTACATGCACTGAAGTTATGAAAGCTCTTACATAAGTGATACTAAACAACTGCAAATCCAATTGATTTTGACAGAAATGGAGGCCACTCAACACCACAGAGAACAAGATGAAAAATATCATTGACTTTGGGAGAGCTATGCTCTATAGTTTTATAGTAAGAAAATGAGATGTTTCCTACTGATTTATAAAGTGTTAATTATAGGAAACAGACTGTGCAAGCCATTGTAAAAGCACAAAATCTGAAATTTACAATAACTTTTGTTATTATTTTTGTTATAACGATTACATTTGGGCATATTTTTAATCATTAAAAATTGGAAAGCTTAAATAATACATATTAACACATTCCTTTAAAAAACATTACAGGAGAAATTTAACTGTCAGTATTCCAACAGGCACTTGATATACCAAGATTACTCATTGAAAACGCTATGTTGACAGGCACCCATAATATGACTTTAAAATATTTATACTGATTCATATTGTATTAAAAGTATCGACAGGAATTACTTTAAAAGATCACACACAAAGGAGATACACATGGTAAGGGCACAGAAGCCTCTTCTCAAGATGGCAAAATTTAGTTTTTACCTGCTTACTTAGGCACCTGCATAAAACAGTGTCAGTTCTGCAGAGGTAATCTTTCACAACTTACAAAGCAGACCAGGAGAACTATATGTTTTGGGGAATTAGGCAACATGCAAGCAAGCCTAAAGCCTAAGTACTTCACTTTTTCCACTCATTTTATAGTTTTTACTAATGCAGTACAAGGCTGCTCAGCTGGTTTCTCATCCCACACAATAAGTCCATATAGTTATTTGCATACACATTTTCTCAAATTCTATATATGAATGGTATTCACATGAGTTTGGAAGGTAGCCAAGACTTAAATCAGGTGTAAATTAAAAATTGGATGTCTGTCTTCACTCCTAAACTATGATGATACTTCAGCTTTACCAATGTGGTGTCCCTGCTCATAAGCAAATAATTTTCGCAGGAAGCTCATGAGACCGTATTTTCCTCATTGTACCTATTCCTAAGACTTTCTTGGCAAACATAATTGGCTTAATGGCACATATAAGGGGATGAATCACTACAAACTGCTAAAACAAGGCCTTTTACAGAACAACTTATAACATTTTCTGATCACATAAAACACCTTCTTATGGCTTGTCCACCTCTATAACACCATACAAGACACATACATATTAGTGTTGTACAACACAACTCAAGGTTAATGTCTTCGCTTACATACAAATGTACATTATCTTTCTTCGAAGAAGTGGAAAAGTGAATCAAAAAGCTCAAGCACAAAAACATGCTGCTATGAAGCAGTCTCTAAACCATAAGCCCACTGTTGTCAAAGAGATTTGAGGGTTCTTCTGACAAAGAGAGTAACCCTTGGATGCTCTACTACTGCAAGAGCATAGAAGCAGAGCTCAAGTTAATATGTCACTGCATACTTCCATACACTGTAGCGGCTTTGTCGGTTTGTTTTCCCAAATGGGGGAAGGGAATGAACTTTGTTGGTTTTTACTGGGTTCTTTCTTGGTTTGTATTTTTTAAGAGACCTGGGTATTTCCAGAAAACAAAGGTAATTGCTTGCGCTACAAATGTGAGCTATGCACACACAGCAAAACAGTAACATAGAACACAGTGATCAATGGATTCTTTTCTCTGATGTGTATGCATGCATGGTCCAGTTTTACTATCTGTTTGCACACCAGCTTTTTTAACCTAACTGGAAAGAGTTCCTGAAGAGGCTACACAACCCAAAGGAAAAAGAGAGATCCATGTGAATACACTATCATACCTTACCACAAGTTGAAAAATAAGAGCAAATCACCTAACTTCTCTAAGAAGTGAGCACATCAATAGATACCAAACACTTCTACTTTATGACACTACCTCTTGAGGGTATCCAAAATAATAAACAAGAAAAAAAAAAACAAGCCTCAAAAAGACAAAATTCACATCTGCAGGGTTAAGACACTAAACAGAAAGGTTTGAACCCAACCTGCACCCGGAGGGTGGTGTTCTTGAAGGCTGGAAGACTTTTCCAACAGCCTGTCTTTCTCATTCAGCAGCTGCTGGCTGGAACCAATCTCCAGGTCTTCAAGAAAGCCTCTTTCTTTCTACCACCTCCAAAACACTACTGCAGCACCCTTTCAGGGAAGCTCTCTGCCCGTCTTCAGTTTCTCACTCTCCAGCTTCTACCTCCTCCTCATCTTCCTCTATCCCATTCTTTCTACCACCCAGTGCCTCACAAAAACTTCCCTCACCTGTGCATGCTCAGTCATTCTCTGCAGAGGAGCAATCTTCCCTGCCTAAAGGTGACCAATGATGCAGAACAAGATCAACAGGCAACTCTTCCCCTGTCTAGGCACACCCTCATTTAAAAAAAAGTCTCACCTGCCATAGATTAATAAAGTCACTAAATGGTTCTGCAATCCACAGAAGAAAAGAACTCTAGAGGAAATTGCCAATACTTTTGTGACTTTTAATTGGTGATGAATTTGAGGAATTAAAAAAACATACCTAGAGAAAACATGAAAAAATCTCCCACAGTAAAAATCTGACAAGCTTTTGTAGCATCCAAGTTCAATTAGCATATGCTCACACTTCAGAAGAATCATTAATACATTAAAAATAGCTATAGTTTCAGACAGCAGGCTTGAGTTCCACAAAGCATTACTCAACACAGTATATGTGGTGTAAAGCATGGTAGAATTAGCATGTCTGTCTTAGAAATGTGCATCTGTCATATGCACTTCATCATAAACAAGCATGCACACACACATTCAGGCACTGGAATGACTACTCCTCTTTGTGATAACCAACAAAATAAAGATCCAGAGGAACTTCTAGAAAAGCCACCGGGCATTGCAAAACACAGGAGCGGAAGCTACTTCACTTTAACTCTGAAACAATAGTCCTGGTTTATCCCTTTATTAGAAAGATGACATTCTGCTCTAGACTGTCTTAATCACTGCAAAGCTTTAAACAAATCTCTTTGCCCTTGGTGCACTTGCGATGGAAGGGAAGAGCTTTGGCTTTAGCTTCTGCACTGAGCATACATTTTAACTACAGCATATTAATCAAGCAAGCAGTTTAAGATCAGATGATGTATGTGATGCCTGAGGAGCCACATCAAGATTCTGAGGTCAGGGTCAGATTAAGACACAGATATGATGGGCCAACATCTGCTGAATCCCCTCCTATGATGATATAATGTTAAGAGCTTTGAAATAATAAACTGTATTAGTTCCTCAATCCATATCCCTGTGTAACTCTGTGAATCCTTGAGAGTAAACAAGGAATTGCAAGACCTGGGAGGAGTCACTTCTTTCAGGTGTAGTTTCTGAAATCTTAAATTGGTCATAAAATCATGACTTTTATCATAAAATTTAAGCACTTTTGGAAAATTTATTTTACAATGAAGACAGTTCAGACTCCGTAGTCCCAGACTAAAGCAATCTGAAAACATTAAATTGTTACCATGGCAGAAGTTAAGGATTAAAGTGTAGGTGCAACTAGAAGACAGACGTAAAAATGGCCCTTACTTCTCCAGTATAACTCCTTATCTCTGCAAGTCATATCTGTTTACTCTCCTAACAAATAAATTTTTACTGTGGCAGCTTTCACCCTCCAGAGCTAGGACAGATAGAAAGGCAGGCTAGATTCAGCCATGCATCAGCGACATGTCAACCAAGTTCTAAATGCAGAATCTTCTGTGGACTGAAGTAACAGTTCTGATTTTTCACACTGGGGCTGACTTTGCAGTTCTGAAAGTCAATAAAAAATGTTTGACTTGTAAACTGAGCAGATTTGGTCTGGAAGTCACTGTGAAAGAAATAAATGTAGTGCTCCCAGCATGTCAGTTTGACAGGGTTACTTTGCTTTTCTGACCACAATTCTACTTTAAAACTAACCTTTCAGCAGCTGCTCAGTTTCAGTCATCAATCCTACTACTGTTGAAAAGCAATAGCAAAAACACCCATTGACTTCAACAGAACAGGATGAGGCTCTTGATAGCACTTATCTTATAAATTATAGTCTTATGACACACAAAATGATCATAAAAAATCTCAGTATGATTTAGACAGGCAGAAAATATCCCTGTTGACCCAAGTCAGATCACTAGAGACCTACACCCATTTGTTTTCTGTTCAACAGAAGGGCTTATGATTTTTTTTTTACTAAACCAAGACAAGGATATGGTTTGTTTTCTGTTCAACAGAAAGGCTTATGATTTTTTTTTTTACTAAACCAAGACAAGGATATGATAGAAAACAAAACCTACTCTATTTCAGGTGGAATCTGAACATCAGTTTTGTAATAAGGTAGAAAATCTCTGACTCTTAACCATATCTAGCAGGCAAGCACTGCCCCCAACCTAGGGCTGCATTTTATAAGGTGTGATGGGTCTATGCTGACCTGCAGGTTCTGGGCAATCAGAATCCAAGGCTGTGGGAGGAGCAATGAAGAAGACACTGCTAAGGCCAGTCTGGAAGAGTTGCGTGCCCAGCATAGCCATGCCCGAGCCTGTTCAGCGATGGAGCAGTGAGAGCCCCTTTCATATCACTCCTATTAAGTACTCACAGAACGCCACTCCTGTCTGCCCTCCAAAAGGCGAGATAGAAGTCTTATGACTCCTGACACATTAAAGTCATGATATGTGGGCTGCAGGGAGCTTGGCTGTTGCCATGTGAACCAAAATGTGATTTATCATTATTTCCTTGAAGAAAAAATCAGATGTGTAAAATTGGGAAGATCAGTTATTTGGGTTACTTTGTGAAAATAAAGAAACTTACAGAAGTGTGTGGAAAAGTCAGCAGCTGTACTTTTCCTATCCAACAGGTAATGTTGCATCAACCATTTCTAAACCTAAGTAATTTCCTAGATGTTCCATGATCCTTTTGGATGAAAATCTGCTTTTGCAAGTTGTGATGGACAATAAGCAATAAATTGCAAGAGAGTGGTCTTGGTTTTCCTCCTGACTTGATAATTTCTGGCAACATCATTGTTGGTTTATCAGGGTGCTCAAAGAAAAATGAATGTTCAGCTGTAAATGTGTAAGGATGTGCCATCTGTGCTCTACTCCCCACCACCCTCGAAATTAGCTGACATAGTCACAACACTCTTTGCTTACCAAACTCAGACTATTTCCCTCTGGTCCCCAGTTGCATTGAAAACACTTGAGCCCTTTAAATGGAGCAGCAACATTGTAATGCAAACCATCAAGTTGCAGGACCACTAACAGCTCTCCTATTTCATTGCCCTTTGGGCAATCACTGATTCTGAGACACCAACAGTCCTCAGAAGGCAAACAGAACAAGAAGACAATCAAAGACGTAATTAATCCTTATGCAAGTCTCAAATTCAAAATTCATTACCTTCACTCCAACATTTTGCCACAAGAAATTGTCCCCAGCATAACATCCTAAAATGGATGTCTTTCTACCTGTTTAGGTCATCTGCTCTTGCAAATCCATTCAGTAACAACCTCTTTGGTTCCTACCTTTTAGTACATCTTTTTCAAATTGTCTAGCTCTATCAGAAACAAAGAGATTCCTCCCACCCCACATACTGAGCTGTCATCACTGTATCAACGGTTCTGAGCAGTTACAATTTTCTATACACTAATTAAAGTTTCATATAGAACTGGAGCTAATTAAAAAAACCAGCAAATTAAGTATGAAGCAAACTGGCTGTAACCGCGTATTTACATGATGCAGATACCTGCTGATGAATGTGTTTCTGTTCACCTTTTCCCTCCTGCTTCTTTCAGCAGCAGTCAACAGCTGTGGGCACATGAAGTATCTATAACAATTCAAGATTCAGATGTTAAATCCTGAGGTATTTTCCCCTCACAGTCATAAGCCCCATTAGTGTCTCTACAATATGCTCTGTAGTCGTATATACCTGAGGCTTGTTTCTATTCCTGAATTCCACAATCCTACAGCTATCTTAAATTATATTTTTTACTACTATTATCCTCACTATATGCATGACAATAAAATAAGTTTATAAATTTCTCATGAGAGTCTATGTGCAAGAACTTCTGACAGTCAAATAAAGTCCAAAGAATGGTTCAGTAATAAATTTACACATCATCCCCAAGAAAAAAAACCACAACCACAACCCAAACCCAAATGTTTTCTGTGAACATGCTGTGTTTTCCACTTTTCATTTCTAAGCCAGAAAGATGCAAGATCTCCTATGCCGTACCAAAAAAAAGTGTTTCTCAGTACATTGCAGCTCA
The DNA here is from genome assembly GCF_000687285.1 of Phaethon lepturus. Classification (NCBI taxonomy): domain Eukaryota; kingdom Metazoa; phylum Chordata; class Aves; order Phaethontiformes; family Phaethontidae; genus Phaethon; species Phaethon lepturus. The sequence goes on from NW_010539728.1 coordinate 6,925, forward strand.
GTAAGTTTTAATTGAAAATAGGCCCTTTCAGATCTTAGCAGCAAGATACACTTTTAACATGGCACTATCAAGTCAGTTTTGAGTCAGATTAGCTCCTACTAAATTTCAGACCACAAAAAATAGTCCATGGCTTTTGGTTTAACTCCTATGGCAATAATTGCCCAAATTAGTAACTCTAGCCCTGAAATGCTTGCATTCTCTACTGCACCAAGCAAAACAAAACCCCTGGTGAGAACTTGAAAGTAATGCTGGTCATACTAAACTATAACAATTTCCATTGCCCAAACAGATAAAAATTCAAAAGGTACATAAACAATAGACTTATTAATAGTAATTTGGATCATAAAAATCACTTCAGAATCTGAGTTTTTATCTATATACAAAACATAACCAAAATAATTACTTGTTACCACTTTTATTTGCAGTAGAACTCTACATCTAAACCCTTATCTTGGAATATAAGCATCTTATTTTGATGAAACTACATTTAGTAAAACATTAAGTAGCATTAAATGAAAATATGATGCATTTAATTAGAAAAACCGACCATAAATATTTAAACCAAATTGTAGGCTTTAGTGTCAGAAGGCTTATTAAAAAAAACTCAGGGTATTAACTGCTACTTTTCCAAGGGCAATTCTACTGAGAGCCGCTGGAGTGTTCTAGCTAGAATGACACACTACAATACACTAATAAATAACTCTAATTATAGTCTACTTGTAAATTCTCTGGGACTATTTTAAAGGTGCACAAGCCTATTAGAGAGTGTAAGCAAAATCACATAGCTATGTTATGACTTTACCATTCTGGCTGACAGATTTTGGAGTGCTCAGCATCGTTTCGTATGAATTACACTGTGCAATAACAGTACCTTAAAGAACTTCCAAGGTCTTTTACAGATGTTTTTTGTGGCTCAATCATAGTTGTAATGGAAATGAACTTAAAAGGACATTCAACTAAGTTTACCATCAAATAAAAAATGTTTCTACAAAAATTGTATTTGTACTAATGTAAATATTACCTTTTGTCTTTGGACAGTCTTGCAGTTTTAGAATTTCAGGTACCATGATATTACATGAAAAAAGAGAGTGAAATAGCTATCTGGTGGTCCAATTCATTATATTTTATTCTACAGTTGAGATTTAAAGGGCAGGAAGCTCTATTATTACATGTTACAGTTCTATACACAGACATAGCATTACATTACAAAAATAAACTTCTAAAATCAGTCTCAAATTTAAATGTAACCAGGTCAACTGAGTTTGTGAACCACAAGTAACAGAGCACTTAATTTGCATTTGTCACCTTTTGTCTATCAAAATACTTTTTTGAAAAACAAATCTTTCAGAATTACGGAATAGTTAAGAAACCGATAGTTCCCAGGAATTCCTAGGAATAGCTGGAAGGAATCTTTGGAGATTGCCTAGTCCAACTCTCCTGCTCAAAGCAGTGTCAGCTAGAGCAGGTTGCTCAGGACTCTATCCAGTTGAGTTTATAGTATCTACAGGGATGCAGAATCTACAACCTTTCCGGGCAACCTGTTCCATCACTCTCACAGTAAAAAAGTTTTTTCTTACGTTTAAATTAAATTTCCTGTATTTCAGCTTGTGCCCATTGCCTCTTTTCCTGCCACTGTATACCACTGAGAACTGTCTGGCCTCATCTTCTTTACATGCTCCCATCAGGGGATGATAAGACGTCTTCCTAATGCAGCCCAGGATACTGTTGGCTTTCTTTGCTGCAAGGACACATTGCTGGTTCACGTCCAACTTGTTGTCCACAAGGACACCAAGACCTCTCCTGCAAAGCAGCTTTGCAGCTGGTCAGCTGCCAGTCTGTACTGGTGCATGGGGATATTTCTCTTCAGGTACAGGACTTGGCTTGTCCTTTTGTTCAACTTCATGAGATTCCCGCTGGCCCATTTCTCCAACCTATCCAGGCCCTTCTGAATAGCAACATACCTGTGTAGTGTATCAACCACGTGTCCCAGTTGTGTACCATCTGCAGACTTGCTGATGATACAGCAAGACACTGTCCCATCATTCAGGTTGTTAATGAAATATTAAACAACACTGGCCTCATTACTGACCGTTGGGGTACGCCACTAATGACTGGACTTCTGCTGGACTTTGTGACACTGATCACAACCCTTTGAGCCCAAGAGTTCAGCCAGTTTTCAGTTCACCTCACTGGCCATTTATCTAGCCCATACTTTATAAGCTTGTCTATGAGGATGGACAATCTGTTACACTGCCTGACTGTCCTCATGGCAGAAAAGATTTTCCTTATAAGCAGTGTGAAACTCTCCTTTTTCAATTCGAGTCTGCTGTTTCTTGTCCTCCCACCATGCACCACTGTGAAGAGCCTGGCTTCAACTTCTTGCTCCTCACAGGGCAAGTCCTCCAGGCCCCTTGCCATCTTGGTGGTCTTCTGCTGAACTTGCTAGTAAGCATTCTTGCATGGGGAGAGGGGAGCAAAAACAAATGCAGTTTTCTGGGCACGGTCTAATGAATGCTGAGCAGGGGGGTGATCCCTCTCTCCTCATGAGCTACTGGCCATGCCCCCACGGGTACGGCCCGGGCGGCCGCTGGCCGTCTCTGCTGCCAGGGCACTGCTGGCTCGGGCCCAGCTCGCCTGCCACCCCGGCCC
>NW_010539728.1:9594-13915 GCF_000687285.1 Phaethon lepturus
CCTGCTGAATTTCAGGAGGTTCTTATTGGCCCATTACTCCAGCCTGTCTGGGTCCCCCTTCATGGCAGGTTGCACTTCGAGTGTATCTAGTGGTACATCCAATTTAGTGTCATCTGAAAATTACGAAAGAGTGCAACCTGTCACCTCCTCTAGGTCATGGACAGGTCCCAGCTCAGTCTCCTGTGGGACTCCACTCTACTTGCAGGTAGATCGTGACCTGTTAAACACTACAGCCTGAGTCCCACCATCTAATCTGTTTTTATCTATCTGGTTGCCCACCCATCCAGACCATCATCTCCCAGCATAGATGGAAGAATGCTATGGGGGACAACATTGGAGACCTTGCTAGAGTTGAGGCAATGACATCAGCTGCTGTCCCCTTATTCACATGTCTAAGTATTTCATAATAGAAGGTAGTCAGGCTGGTCAGACATGAATTACCTTTGGTAAATCACGGTACCTTTGATATCCATGCTGACTGTTCTGTCACCTTCCTCTCTTTCCTATGCAAAGAAACAACTTCCAAGTGGACACTCTCCAAGATTTTCCCAACAACCAGAGTGAGGTTGACTGACCCACAGTTCCTTGGATTGTCCCTCCTGAGTTTTTCTTGAAGATGCGTGCAAGATTTACCTTTTCCCAGTCATCAATGACTTCCCAATCTGCGTGATTTTTCAAGGAAGACCGAGAGCTATTTCAGCATCCTGGGATGCAGACCATCTGGTCCCATGGACTTGTTTAGCTAATATTTGTCCAACGCTGTTTAAGCCGTTTTTATATTTCAATCAAGGGGCCACAAGACCATAAGATTTAATGCTATGGAAGTCACAAGAATCCACGAGAAGGAATAGGGGGAGAGTTGGATGCAAACTACCTTCTCTATCAGCTTAAGATGAACTTTGAATCTTCCCTTGAGTATTTTCCTGAATCCAAACCACGGCAACCACAGAGCTAGAAACATCTCTGTAGTTTCCCGCAATGTTTAGATTCTGATACATTTAGTACATTTGTATTTGGAGACTGAACATCTCCCGTAGAACAAGAAGTTATGAATAAATGTTGACTATTCTAATTTTCTGCTTTATTCCTCTAATATATGTTGGACATAACACAATTTCAGCTTGAAAGCACTCCGAACTTCACAGCACTAATCTAGCAGAAACTAGGAGTTCAGTAATTGCTTATTTATGTTGTGATCTAATAAAAACCTCATCTAAAAGATACTAGTATGAGATGCCATATAACTTACAAACATTGTAACACATATAACACAGGTGAACATTAAAAATATATTCAATATATAATAGGAAAACACAAAACCTTTAAAAAGAAACTGTTCCTCCTTCTCACATACAATAATGATTCAAGTCATGGATTTATAGAAAGATAAGCCTCACTGGGGAAAAAATCCATCCTCTGCCTCATATTCATTGTTCAAACACACAGATTTTGCAGAACTATCTACGATCAAAAAATGCAGGAGATGTGATTTTGAGAGCTGGGAGAATTGCAGATGACAAGGAACATGCTCAGCTGGAGTCTTGCTTTAGCTCTAAAATGATGGAAGCAACCTCAAGCCTCTCCTGATTATTGACAGAGCTGACATTAAACTTGAAGTGCCCCAAGCAGAGGGTAAGACATTATAGCTCAACACTAACATCTCTAAGTACCACGCCGAAAGACCTTACTTCCATTACAGATCAATATATCTCACATGTTTACTTGAGATAAGAACATATGTGTTGGCATTTTATTGCAGAACTATTAAAATGTTGCGAATTTAAACACTAGTTTATCTCCCCGTAACTTATTTAAGAACTCTGAGTAGGACTTTCATCACAATGTAGACTGAAGAAACATCAATGACAACTAAAAAGCATTTGAAACAGGTTAGATGTCACTTCCAGCCCTAAGCTTTAACAGGGACTGGGTCTCCAATCAATTTCAAAGTTCATTATGGTCTGCTTTCCTACTTCATTGTCAGTGATAATTTGTAATCTAATGCTGTGCTCATATCATCTGTTTCCAAGGCACTATTTCTGTCATATATTTTGGGGAAAATAGATCAGTTGCAGTTTCTGCAATTTTGGTATATGTGACACTTGTTTCTAGGTTGTGGGAAAAGTAATATAAATACAGGTTGAATTGCTTTTTCAAATATGCTGAATCCTCTTCACATCACAAAAAAACATACCTTTTTCCTAAGAAATTAAAAACCGAAGACATTAATTTAAAAAAGCTGTGACTTTTTTTTCCTTTCCTGAAAGTAGTCAACACTTAATTGCTCCTAGGATGCGAGTTTGTGATTTTTTTTTCCTCCAATTGATGGAAATGGTTTAAGTACTTTTTCATTATGTATTTTTCTGAGTGTAATTTTTTTTGATAGCTCACTAATTTTTTTTTTACATGTGAACATCCGAACAGGCAGAACAACCGAAATCATGAAGGTACATGATGCTAACCTTGTAGGTTACTCTAGCCAGAATACTCCAGTGTCTGCTAGTGGAATTGCCCTTTGAAAATCAATGGTGCTTACCCTGAGGTTTTTTTAATAAGCCTCTGACCCTTAGGTTCAGACTCAGTGGCAAATGCAAGATAGTGTTTCTGTAATTTTGACTGTGAAGGAGAATTTGAAGGAAGTAGTTCCACTGTTGAATATTGCTTCACAGTTTTTCCATACAAACAACAAAAACTGAATTCTTCTCTTACTTTAGTCTGTAAGTGCAACCAATAGCAACTATTTTAGGATCTCAATCAGGGCATTAAGAACCAGAAATGGTTTAAAAAGAACAACGGTCCTTGGTCAAAATCCTTCTCAAATCAGAGATGGAAATGTAGGTGAGGAAAAAAATAAAAATCAATGCACCCAATAACCTGGTGGCAAAGGTTATTTGTGCCTGGAACGTGAGAGCTCCTTACAATATTTTTTACTACAGCTGGTTTTTGGGTTTTTTTAACTTCTTGTATAACTAGATCAGTGACAGTGAATAAAAACTGTTTTCATCCCTTAAGAACACTGCAGTCACATGAGATGTAGGAGAGAGAATTTTAAATCCTATTCTGATTCAGGACAGGGACTTGAGCTTGGGTTTTTTAAATCTTAAAGAAATACTCCTCAATGAAAAGATTAAATTAAATTTAATTACTCTAGGATGATAATCCCCTGTCTTATTTTAAAATTCTTGCAAAGCATATCTGGAAAGTAACTATTTTTCTTCCAATGGCAAAAGGGGGGAAAATCTTCAACACTTTGCATTATTTCTAGAAGCAATATTGCTTTCTGGCCAATTCCATTACAGAAATTGATTTTTTTTTTTTTACTACTTCTGAGATTATTAATAACTTCCTCTGTATACTGTGTTTAATTTGTTAATGTAAATTACACAAATCAAATTTAATACAGAGCATAGTTGAGGATGTATTTTGTATTTTTTTACAAATAGATCTGCATAACTTGAGATAACATTGCTCTAGGCACTAAAAATAAAAAAGTGTAATCTTTATGTTGGGATTTGAGCATAAGCACGCTGTTCAAGCATTTAGCCTTGCAACTCAGATTTTCCTAAACATTTAAACTCAAGTTTAACTACACAGAAAAAGATTTCTCTTTTCTGGGAAAAGTCTCTTATATGAGACTCAAGCACAGCAGAATTCTGTCTAAAATTAGAATTTACAACAATTATATATAAGGAAGATATATACCATTTAAAATCCCTTGCCTCTTGTCATTAACACCTTAATTATTCAAGAATTTTTTTTTTTAAGTTTCCATATGGCAGTCCAAGCCATATGATGAGACTATTTTTATGCTTTAATATTTGCATTACAGTGAAATGTAGAGGCCTTTAACATATGCTAGTCCCTTCATAGTTATACATTCAAAAGACAATCTGAGTCCAAAAGTTTGTGCAGAACAGATGTTAAACAAATCGATGGTTTATGTACTTAATTATTTAAAGTAGGAACCTGAACATCAACTTGACAGTTTACCTTGCAGTAATGTAACATTGGTGTGGGACTTCCACAATCCAAAGGACATGGTTTACCCAAGAATCACACAACCCAGTTTTAAAAAGATTGTGAGCATATTTTTCATGCTATGAAGAAGACATTTATATCAACAATAGATGATACATGCTATAAACATTTAGGTCTAGATGCCTCAAATTTCATTCCCACAACACTGACCACAAGCTATTCTCAGTAGACTATGCGGTGTCCAAACTTTGTTTGGGAGCAGAGTCCAACAAGCGTTTGACCACCTGCCTGCACTGCCATGGCTGGGGATAAGGTAATGGCAGGCACAAAAGAAATAAACCTG
>NW_010539728.1:13946-16677 GCF_000687285.1 Phaethon lepturus
AGCCATAACAGAACTAACCCTGTTATATTGTCCTTACTCCTAAGGGTTATCAGCTAGGCCAAATCTAGGCAAATAATTCATAAAGAATGTACGTTTAATTTGCAACATTTCTTCCAACAGTACTTTCCTTCAAGCTTACTGTTATTCAAAGTGTTTCAATAAGCCTGTCAACAAAAGTGTTCATTGCAAGTTGAAATGTCAAAAATGGCATTGTTTAGATGGGTGACCAACTTTTACAGTTGAGTTTTGTGTGGGTGTTCATGTAAAAGAAATTTGAGATTTGCCTTCCATGTGTGAAGGAATTAAAAAGTATTTCTGAATATACACCCGTAAAACACAAATGCAGCAGTAATAACAGAAAATGGATAGAAAAGTTTACAAATAAGATTAAAATTAACAATTTTAGAGTGGATACTCAGGAATTCCTTCCATTGTAAATTTTCTCAATTCCATTTAGTTCTGGGAAGCGAAAGACAGCCTTTCAGAAAAGAAATCTCCATGTTGTTTAATCTTCAATTAAAACTTAATTTCTCTAATGCTTTAAGAATACACACAACAAACTGCCTCAGTTTTCTTAAGAAACTTTTTTGTATTACTAAAAGAAATAAAAGTTCCATGCAGTATATTCTTTAACATGGGCAACACCCTAATTTAGTTATCACATCTGCTCTCTAGGTGAGAGAAGTGTTCATGTAAGTTAAGTCCCAGTAACAGGAACAGGAGAGTGAGATTCTGTTTTTAACTTTGCCAGGGGCATAAAATAAGAGTTTGGATAATTCACATCTCAAGTACAACATTCAGTACTGCAGCACTTGATTTTGAACAAGCCGTCACATCCTTAATATTAAATGCCTAAGCTTCCTATACAGTGAAGTCTCCCACCTTCTGATTTTCCTTGTGCTCGCGTGGCTGCAAGAGTGTCTGAAACAGACCCAAGTCTTTCCTCAGTTACTGGGAAATCTCCACTATGGCTCTATCACAGAATTTATTGAGCTGGAACAACGTGATTATTTCCCTGTTCAGTTTCACAACACACCTGCACAAAGAGCTCTTCTGGCCCATCATGCCACAGGGGTGTGATTATTTCCCTGTTCAGTTTCACCACACACCTGCACGAAGAGCTCTTCTGGCCCATCATGCCACAGGGGCAGGAATGAGTGACAGGACTATAATAAACCAACATTGCCATGAATGAGCAAAGACTGAAAAAAAAAAAAATCAGGGAGGAGAAAATGCCAACCTGAGGAGTGTATTTCGAGCACGCTCCTTCTTAGGAGTTAGCATCTGTTCTCCTGTACCATGGACCATTTTGTAGGGGTTAAAACTGCGTTAATCGGCCTTTCCATGGTATAGTGACAGTCTGCACATGCTTCAACAGAAACTAAAGTACATTCCTGAGCTGTGAGAAAGCCAGGTTCAAAGCTCACATCTCTGCTTAAAGGGAACATCAGAACCATTTATTTAAAATGCCTGCAAAAGCCACAACCTTGATAACGGGTGCACATGGATAAGCAGTTTTAGACTTTCCTGTTTCAGTACTTTCAAAGTATACAAAATAATAAAATGCTCTGTTGTGCCAGTTATACCAATATTGACTCCAGTGACCTCAGCATCCAGCTATTTCAAAAACTAATGTTAAAATAGCTATAAAGGGTCAGAGTAAAGTTCTTTTTAGACAGTAACTTTTGTCTTGTGAGTGAGCAGTAGCAGAAAACTACAAAAAAACCAAACCCATAGAGCAAGATAGGGGCATCCCCTGAAGACACCTCCAGCTATTAGCAACTTCTAAGTCAGGGACTTTAGAGCCAAGTTGTGTCTGCATGTTTATTCTTAAATATATTGTCCTCCACTTAGCATTTCCTTCAGCTGTAACAAACGTATGTTCAAATACCTTGTCTGTGTCTTTTTTTGAGCTCATGTAGATCTTTTGTATCTGTAATACCCACTAGCAAGTATGCTGAAGCAGTTCTTTATTGAAGCTTTTATACAATGAACAGCAGTTTCATCAGAAGAGAGTAAAAATATCAGAATAAATATATTCAAGTCATATAAACCAAATAAAATAAACATGAAGAGAACAAGTATACAAGTGTAACCTAGACGCTACAGCAGTCTCTTATTCACTAGTGGGCTAACTAAATCTATGGACCCAAGTATTTTATGTGCTTTCAGAGATAATAGCCCTTAGAGAGCACTTGAGAAGCCTCATAATGAAATCCGATGTACAGCTGACACTAGAGTGTCTTTTCTGCGGGTTTAGCCCTTTGTGCCTCACCTTCCACATCTGTCATATTTTCCTCCTTCAGAGGAGTGTTGTAAGCCTCAGCTAAGCACTGTCCACCACGTAACTTTAAATTTGAATTCAATAAAAACATTCACACACATAAAAAGTTTTTGCAAGAGTAGAGATTTAGTGAGTGATGACAGAGTTTTGAAACCCGGGGCGGATAACACCAGAGAAGCACAAAGCACTTTTTAACAAGTTATGTCAGAAGCATTTAAAATAAAAGAAGAATCACTTCAGTTTCTTCACTTTCACATTCCTGTACAAAAGAGCGACAGCCTGCAAAGAAACTTACAGCAAAAATAAACACACACACACACAGAGAGCTGGAGAATGTCTTTTCCTTCTCTCCTTTTTTTTTATTTTCCCTGTTCTTCTCCCTAGCTTCTAACCGCTTTGGGCACGGCTGAGCCGGGAGCGAGGGGAGGAGGAGGCGGCGAGGGACCC
>NW_010539729.1:0-32801 GCF_000687285.1 Phaethon lepturus
CCCCTAGGCTCATCTCTAGTGAGCTTGGTTTCACCCCCTTCCCCCATCGAATCTAATTTAAAGCCCTCTCGATGAAGCCTGTCAACTCATAAGCAAGAATCCTTTTCCCTCTTGGAGATAGCTGAACTCCATCTGCTGCCAGCAGGCCCAGTGCCGTGTAAACTCTCCTATGGTCAAAAAAACCCAAATTCTGCTGACAGCACCAGCCTCTGAGCCACATGTTAACCAGCTGTGTTTTTCTGTTTCTTTCAGTGTTCCTCCCTGCCAGTGAAGGGATTGATGAAAATGCTATCTGTGCTCCTGCTCCATCAACCAGTCATCCCAGTGCTCTGAAGTCCCTTTTAATTGCTTTTACACTTCTTTTTGCACAACCTCATCATTGTGAACCTGCAAGACCAACAGCAGGTAGTAATTGGTGGGCCGAACTAGACCAGGGAGTTTCCTAGTGACATCTCTCACCTAGACCCCAGAGTGGCAGCAGACTTCCCTGTGGGTTGGGTCTGGTCAGCATATTGGGCCCTGTGTTCCCCTCAGAAGGTCATCTACAACAATTACGGTCCTTTTTTTTCTTAACAGAGGAAGTCTGTTAAGACTTCTGTCTGAATTAAATCTATCCCAGCTGAAAGCAAGACAAATACATTCAGAAATTTTTAGGTACCCACCTCAAAAACTATTGTTCATAGAAACCCATTGAGCTTTCTGAAACAGGGGCTCTAATACCTTTAAACACCCAGTTTTTACTCTGAAACCCTGACCTAGACCTGTATCCAGAACTACAAAAGTGCCAAATCATACCTGTCAACTATATTCTCCATTAGTGATCTCTCACTGTTACGGATTTGAGCTGAAGTTTTTAGAGCATACCTTCTACACATTGATGGGTTTCCTCCTAAATGCAGTTTTAGATCCTATTTTAAAAACAGATACAATCAGCAAAAGCGTCATCATGCTTTATATCTATCCTTTGTTCCTTTCTGTTTAATAGTGAGTGGTTAGAGCTATTTCAGCAGTCTTGATGAAGGCTTCAATTCTCTTCTGTCTCTAAGAAAATTCTATCCTTGTTTGCCCATATTAATATGAACAAAGCAGTGAACTGAAAGATTTTTTTTGAATGTGTGGGACATTGTCATCTCTCCTGTGAAAGCTAGGCCACTGCGTAGAAAGCAGGAAGTTCAATGCCTTTCCCATCTGAAGAGATATAGATTATAAACTCTCACCCTTTAGGAATCTCCTGAAAAAACCTCTTCATGGTAAAGTCATGTCATTGTGCACAAAATAATTATAGATTACTGACCTGTGGAAGGAAAATATATTAAGAATAATGTTAGACCTGCTATTTAAACATTTCACCTGAGGAGCAGGGAAAGGGGAGAGGAGAAAACTCCTCTTGGATTCTGTGTAGGTTCCCGAGGGCTTGGTAGTTCTTTGCTGCTTCTCTGTGAATAGGTGCCCTGAGCTTTTGAAATGTGAACTTCAGAAAATAAGGGAATTTGGGTTTAATAAGGAGAAGGTTCTCTTTGGGAAATAGTGAGTATTACCGCAGAGACTACAGGTAAGAGTTTTACTTACTTCTACGTTATCTAATCAAACCATTGCTATCTGTACATCATGAACAGTGACAGAAATTGGGCAAAGGGGAAATCAAGGTGAGAAACTGAAGCCCAATACTGAAAAGTATATTTCTCAGAGAAATTTTATAATTTTATGAGTTAATAATTTTCTTGAAGGAACACAATAGGTAGAGAAACAATAAGTATATCAAAGATCTCTTTATGAAACATACTTTGTATCTTGACTTTTTTTGATCACCTCTGATTTTTTTTTTTCAGATGACTTTGTCTAAATGAGCTTTTAAAAAAAGAAAGTATAGCTTTCCCTCTATGTCAAGGAAATCAGTTTGAATCAAAGTCTCAGAAAAAAATGGAACAGAATATTAAAATTTGGGCCATATTCTCTCACCTTTCTCTAATCACTTCATGTTGTCTTTTATCTGAAGATCAGATTTGTGCAGGGAAGTCATGACCCCAGGAGTCTTCCCAGATTGTACTTTGGCTATCTGAAAAAGGTGACAGAGAATCCATTACACTGCCTGAATGTTTACACAATAGTTTTGTCATTTTTATGTTAACTATTTTTGTCTTATAGCTTTCCTTTTTTTGCTTCAGTTGTTTCTTCTGTTCATCAAGTTTGATGGAAGATCTTCGGAAGGACCTCTATTACAGGCAGGAAATTGAAACTCTGGTTTCTAGGTGCTCCACTTATGTAAATATTTATGAATGTTATACAGATAAGAAATCTTCCTAGTGCAATATATTGTTTTATTTTATAATGATGTACATTGCAATTCAACATCATTGATCACTGATATGATTCTTTTACATCTAGTTTTGGGATGACTGTTGGGGATCAATATAATACAAAGCAACTGCATTGCAGAGTAAATCTAGACTTTAAAGCAGAAAACATTGCTATTGTAACATATCCACTATTAGTGAAATGCCAGTACATACAGCATATAGGAGGTATGATACAGCTGCTTTGCAGTTGCACTGGAGTCCCAAAAAATAATTTCTTTTCAGAGTTCCAATCTTTTTTTTATATCCATATGGTTATTAAGGTCTGTCTCTGCAAGCATTAATATTGTCATGGCATTAAATTCAAATTTATTTGTATTTTAAAATCAACACAATTAACATTTAATGAGAAATATTTGTGAAAATATCCTTCAATAATTCATCATGCAATCACAGGGTATGCATAACATTTGCACAAAATTTGTGTAAATATTGCTTTATTTTTTACTTTTGCAGGCAAGCAACATTATTGTAACATAACAGCTCAGACATCTGGAAGAAGTGTACTAACATTTACAGACAAATAAAGGAAAAATACCTCATAAACTATATACAATGTAGTCCTTATTTCTTATATACTGGCCTATTACTCTTTTATTTGGGGACCAATGGTGTGTTTTGAAAGTGATTTTAAGCTTCTGAGGAGCAGTAGGTGTGCTTGGAACCTGCTAACAGTCTTACAAAATGTGGATGTAAAGAACAGGGACATTATTCAGTGTATCTTAATGTGATTTTCCTGTAAGCAAGGTTAAACTTCCTCATGCTTCTCAAAAGTAGAACGCAAAAAACTGCAGGGTAACATGTAAATTTGCTCTAGGTTTTATAGATATTTCTTTGCCAGAGAACACACAGGTAATTTGAATCCTGATGTATTCCCTACCTATAATTTTTATAGACTAGTATTGTATTTGAATTAGATATTATTTAAATTTTATTGACTAGGCAAGTATAAAGGAACAATCTGCTTGATGGTAATTCCTCAAATACTGAATACACTGTTACCATTATGATGACTGGTATTTAAAATATGCAGCTATATGGACTCTGCAGCTACACAGAGCTCGCTGTGGGAGCAGGATAATGCTCAGCTAACATACTTACGCTGGTTACCTGGAGATTGGCTCCAGGCATGATGCTGAGCTGTGTGTTGTGACCCTGGTATCCTACATTTCTTTTAAATCAAGTGGGCAGGAAAAACATGGAAGGAGCCAAATGCAAAAAAAATTGTGGCTAAGGGGCACAAGAGAATGTCACAATGGCTGTTGGCAATGGCAAGGTCATGAAGTAGATGGCAGAGAAGAGGGAGTTCCCCTAGGACCCAGCAACAACAAGTGGCTCAGAAGGCTTAAAAAAATTAAGAAATAATGGAAAAATGTTTTGCTGTTGCTGATTAGGATTCCGTGCTGAGTTGCTGGCATGAGATATTGGCAAGGAGCAGGTAGGGGAATAGGAAGAAAACAGGGAAGTCCAAATATTTTGCTTCCCTGGAGCTTGAAACTGTTCTTAGTGCTTCCGTCCCAAGACTAGAATTCAACTTGGCTGGCTGCTGGAGTGAATCACCAGCTGAGTCTTCCAAGATGGCAGAATTCAACTCCATTTCAGATTTCCAACCTGACTTTTGTAATTACTTCTGTAACACCTTCTGTTGTGGGATCCCAAAGACTTTACTAGCTCTAATGAACGAAGTATCCTGTGTCAAATGATCATGTCCATTTGAGCGATAAGGTTAAGTAGCTATGCCAGCATATGAAACAACTACAAACTCTGAAAAAAAAAAAGTAAAAATATTCCTGAGTCTCTATAATATTCTTAATCTGAAAGCATTTCCCATTTTCTACATGTTTTTTGAATACTTCCAGGGGTGGTGATTCCACCTTGGGCAGCCTGTACCAATGTATGATCACTCTTTCAGTAAGAAGTTTTTCCTAATATCCAATGTAAACCTCCCCTGGAGCAACTTGAGGTCATCTCCTCTCCTTCTGTCGCTAGTTACTTGGGAGAAGAGACCAACACCCACCTCACCACAATCCCCTTTCAGGTAGTTGTAGAGAGCAACAAGGTCTCCCCTCTGCCTCCTCTTCAGACTGAACAACCCCAGTTCCCTCAGCTGCTCCTCATAAGACTTGTGCTCCAGACCCCTCACCAGCTTCATTGCCCTTCTCTGGACACATTCCAGCACCTCATTGTCCTTCCTGTAGTGAAGGGCCCAAAACTGAACACAGGATTCAAGTAGCAGCCTCACCAGTGCTGAGTACAGGGGCACAATCACTTCCCTACTCCTGCTGGCCACACTATTCCTGATACAGGCCAGGATGCTGTTGGCCTTCCTGGCCACCTGGGCACACTTCTGACTCATATCCAGCCGGCTGTCAACCAGCACCCCCAGGTCCTTTTCCACTGGGCCGCTTTCCAACCACTCTTCCCCAAGCCTGTAGTGTCGCATGGGGTTGTTGTGACCCAAGTGGCCTCGTTAAACTTCATACAATTGACCTCGGCCCATCGATCCAGCCTGTCCAGATCCCTCTGCAGAGCCTTCCTGCCCTCCAGCAGATCAACACTCCCACCCAGCTTGGTGTCATCTGCAAACTTACTGAGGGAGCACTTGATCCCCTCATCCACATCATCAATAAAGATATTGAACAAGACCGGCCCCAGAACTGAGCCCTGGGGAACACCACTTGTGACTGGTTGCCAACTGGATTTTGCTGCATTCACCACAACTCTCTGGGCTCGGCCATCCAGCCAGTTCTTTATCCAGTGAACAGTACATATGCCTAAGGCACGAATCACCAGTTCCTCCAGGAGAATGCTGTGGGGGACAGTGTCAAAGGCTTTACTAAAGTCCATGTAGACAACATCCACAGCCTTTCCCTCATCCACTGGGTGGGTCACCTGGTCCCAGTGGAGACCTGAAAGAGATCAGGTTGGTCAAGCAGGACTTGCCTTTCATGAACCCATGCTGGCTGGGCCTGATGCCTTGGTTGTCCTGCACATGCCCTGTGAGTGCCCTCAAGATGAACTGCTCCATAATCTTCCCCGGATCCTCCTTCTGGCCCTTCTTGTAGATGGATGTCACATTGGCAAGTCTCCAGTCATGTGCGACCTCCCCTGTTAACCAGGACTGTTGATAAATGATGGAGAGTGACCTGGCAAGCTCCTCTGCCAGCTCTCTCAGTACTCTTGGGTAGATCCCATCAGGCCCCATAGACTTGTGGGTGTCCAGGTGTCTTAACAGGTCCTTAACTGTTTCTTGCTGGATTATGGGGGGTTATTCTGTTCTCCATCCCTGTCTTCCAGCTCAGGGGGTTGAATACCCTGAGGATAACTGGTCTGACTATATCTATGGTATCTATCTATGATATCTAAGGAGGGACCTGGTAGTGCATAGTGCAGATCCAAGCTGATTATGATCCAGAGAGGTGTCAAGGGAAGGTTATATATCAAACAGGTGCATAGCACACATTAGATTTGTACTCAGCCAACCACACTAACCTTTTGTGCTTGTGAGTTTTTTACCACTGAATTTAAAGTCTTTCAGGAAAATGAATAGCTAAAATTTGGTATTTTTTCCTGTTCAAACTTCCCTACCTGTCTTAAAGGAACAACTTCCCCTTCCTCTCAGTAAGTGCTGTTATCCCCTTCAAACAGATGGAAGATCTACGATACAGAAAGGTTAAAATATTGAAGCTTCTCCTGCACGCTTGGAGCAAAATCCTTAAAGCGTGGCCTCTTGAGATGACAAGCTTGGTGCATAAAAGAAATGGACTGAATTATGTTACAATTGGAAGTTTTTTTTAAAGCCTATGGAAATCAGTGGAGGATTTTTTCAGTTGACTATAACAAGCTTAAATTCTGTCCCCACATTGCTAGTTATTACCTCAAAAACTGAGCTCAGAATAGCTGTAATGTAAATAAGAAATATTTTAGTTTAAAACTATAAAAAGTGTTTCTGTTAGTACGTTACAATTTGGTGATATTAAATGAGATTTCAGAAAGAGTCATGTATAAGGTCATTGCACTGCATGACCATGAAAAGAACCTCAGTGATCCCTAAAAGAAAAAGGAAATTTGAACATGTGAGATGAAAAATGTTCAAGAAAACAGATATGAAATAAACCTTCTAAAGAGAATACTTTTTTAAAACCTTGAAATATGACATTAGCATAATTTGTTTATTTGTTTGTTTTTAATGGGAATAACAATTCTTTCTGAAGTACACCGTACTGTTAACTAGTTTGTACCGATAAAAACGAAGCAGGAAATTTGAACTTTTGACTGAAGGTCTTCCTGTTCCTACAATTTGTACTGCCCTTTAGTACAAAACACAACTTTTGGGGAGGAAACTTATAATATCTAGCTCATTCCCAAGTTTATAATCTATATCAATGTACAATCAATCATAGATTTATTTTTGGAAACCTATCTTACAAATCTTTTCAGGATTTGCAGTGCTGTTTTCTTTTAAATTACAATTAAAGAAGTAAGCTGTATCTATATCTTTCATCTGTATTCAATGTTTAGTTCTTACTTTGTAGGATACAACAATTCAGTTTCCTTTGTCTCAAGATAATGAAGTGCACATTTCTTACCACACAAAATGTTCTTAGCTTAATGCTTGAGAAATGACTGTTTAGGATATACTGACATGGAAGCATTCACAAGCCCATGTGCTGAGACATCCATTACGCATAAATAGGAGCCAAGAATAAATAATTCAGAAAAAGAGGTATAAGAAACTAGATTAATAACCAAAGTATTTAGGAGGAAAGACAGTCTTGGATTCAAGTCCAGGGAGAGTGGTACTTTCTCAGCACTTTATCTCCCATTGAGATGTGCAAAGCTTCTGGCTGTAACATTTGTGTTGGAAAGAAATGAATTCTGGTAGAATTCAGTAAGAGGCAGAATGTGCAGAAGACATGGTTTTGAGATAAAACTCTCTAGCTGATAGCTCCTTTTCAGCTTCCTATTCAGTCTCTTGAAGGCAAGACATTGGCATGGCTGAATCGAGACCTGCTGGCCAAACTAAAGGGCAAGAAGGAAACGCACAAGCAATGGAAGCAGTGTCAGGCATCCTGGAAAGAATACTGGGACGCTGCCCGGCAGTGTAGGGATGAGGTCAGGAAGGTCAAGGCGCAACTGGAGCTGAACTTGACAAGGGATGCAAACAATAATAAGAAGGGCTTCTACAGGTATGTCAGCCAGAAAAGGAAGGTCTAAGAAAGCGTACCCCACCTTGATGAGGGAGACTGGCAAACTGGCAACAATGGACGAGGAGAAGGCTTCACTGGCAGTGTCTCTTCCCACACCTCTCGAGGGGATGGACTGCAAGACAGGGAATAGAGGAGCAAAGTCCCTCCCATTCTAAGAGAAGATCAGGATCGAGACAACCTGAGGAACCTGAACATGCTCAAGTCTATGGGACCTGACAAGATGCATCTGAGTCCTGAGGGAATTGGTGGATGCAATTGCCAAGCCACTCTCTATGATATTTGAAAAGTCAGGGCAATCAGGGAAAGTCCCTGGAGACTGAAAAAGGGATTATGATATTTGAAAAGTCAGGGCAGTCAGGGAAAGTCCCTGGAGACTGAAAAAGGGAAATATTGCACCTATTTTTGAAAAGGGTAGCAAGGAGGAACCTTGCAACTACCGACACATCAGTCTCACCGCTGTGCCTGGGAAGATCATGGAACAAATCCTCCTAGAAGCTCTGCTAAGGCACATGGAGGACAGGGAGGTGATTCGAGACAGCCAGCAGGGCTTCACCAAGGGCAAGTCCTGCCTGACCAACCTAGTGGCCCTCTATGATGGAGTGACCACATCTGTGGACAAGGGACGAGCTACTGATGTCCTCTATCTGGACTTCTGTAAGGCCTTTGACATGGTTGTCCACAATTCTCTCTAAATTGGAGAGATGTGGATTTGACGGTTGGACTGTTCAGTGGATGAGGAATTGGTTGGGTGGTTG
Source organism: Phaethon lepturus (assembly GCF_000687285.1). Lineage (NCBI taxonomy): Eukaryota > Metazoa > Chordata > Aves > Phaethontiformes > Phaethontidae > Phaethon > Phaethon lepturus. The sequence goes on from NW_010539729.1 coordinate 8,320, forward strand.
CCTCCAGCATGGCCAGCAGGTCGAGGGAGGTGACTCTGCCACTCTTCTGCACTCTCTCTGGTGAGACCCCGTATGGAGTCCTTGGTCCAGCTCTGGAGCCTTCAGCACAGGAAAGTCCACAATTCTCTCTAAATTGGAGAGATGTGGATTTGACGGTTGGACTGTTCAGTGGATGAGGAATTGGTTGGGTGGTTGCCTCCAGCATGGCCAGCAGGTCGAGGGAGGTGACTCTGCCACTCTTCTGCACTCTCTCTGGTGAGACCCCGTATGGAGTCCTTGGTCCAGCTCTGGAGCCTTCAGCACAGGAAAGACGTGGACCTCTTGGAACAGGTCCAGAGGAGGGCCACCAAAAATGATCAGAGGGATGGAACGCCTCTCCTCTGAGGACAGGCTGAGAGAGTTGGGGTTGCTCATTCTGGAGAAGAGGAGGCTCCAGGGAGACCTTCTTGCAGCCTTCCAATACTTCAAGGGGGCTTCTAAGAAAGATGGGGACAGACTTTTTAACAGGGTTTGTAGTGATAGGACAAAGGGTAATGTTTTTAAGCTAAAAGAGGGTAGATTTAGACTAGATATAAGGAAGAAATTTTTTATGATGCTGGTAGTGAAACACTGGCACAGGTTGCCCAGAGAGGTGGTAGATGCCCCATCCCTTGGAAACATTCAAGGTTGGGTTGGATGAGGCTCTGAGCAACCTGATCTAGTTGAAGAGGTCCCTGCTCATTTCAGGGAGTTGGACTAGATGACCTTTAAAGGTCCCTTCCAACGTAAACTATTTTATGATTCTATGATTCTATGAATATATGATTCTATGATTCTATGAGTCTATGGTTTTCTTGAGACAGCTTTTTCTTGATATATGATATAGTAAAACACAAGTTGATTTATAGTCATGGACTATGCAGAAACAGTGGAATAATTTCCAGATTTACAGTATTATGAGACTTTGCATGCTAATTTATTAACTTCTTTTTTTAATCTGTATTTCCTATAAACACTAGATTAGTCACGCGATTTGATCCGATGCTGTGTAACACAATCATGAAAGAGCCAGATAGAACACAGTAAGACAGGACTTTTCACCTGTAAGCCCTAGAAAGCAGATTTGTGTAGTAAGTTCACAGACCTTTTTCCTGAGCCAATGTTTCTGGCAACATCCAGAAAGAAGGAAAATGACCTACTTCTAAATCACTACTTTCTAAAAATAATTTTATTAAATAGATAATTTTCAGTTTTTGTTCATATCTCAATGATTTCTGAACTGTGACTATTAAGTTCAAAATTGGTTTTGGACCACTTACCAATGCAGAGTCCAAAACTTCACCTCAAATTCCTTATGGCTCCAAGAATACCTATTGACACCAGCTATAAGATGGAAAATTTCCTTGACACACCCTGAAGCTAAACCCAGAATATTCTCCAAAGTCTGGTTACCAGTAGAACAAGGCTGTCATTTTTCAAAGGGGCATGATTTTTGCTCTTCATTTTCCCAAATAGTCTCTGACAGTAATAAAACCTAAAAATGAGAGATTTTCTTTCCATAGACCCTGAAACACCAACTGAGAGAGACACTGACCAAGATGACTGAGTTTTTGCACAGAACTGTTATCACTGTTTCATATTGGATGAGAGGAGTGGTTAGAAAAGGAGAAAAGGATGCCAGAAGTGTAATATGTTTACCAAAAAGCCACCTATCATAAAATTCTCCAAGCCTGAAACAGCACAAAGGGCCAGGTTTGGTCATGATAGAGACATTCTGTTAAGATGTAGGGAAGTTAGTGAAGATGTTGGAAAACTGCAGCTGGTACATTATGTTCATGTTGAAAGTCTTGGGTCTGTTTATGTGTATTTGAGGATCCTTAAATCTTATGGGTTCTCAGAGTCAGTGTATGTACTGTCTGCTGCTTCCAACAATTACACTGAGATCCTCCCATGGACCATGCAGTAACTCTTCTGTTTTTTCTGCTATCATTGCTTAAAATTCAGTACTGATTTTGAGACTTTCACATGATCTTCATCCTAGGAAGCAACATAGGGTTATAAAAGTTCTGGAGACAGTGAAGTCTTCTCTCAGGCTTCATGTATAAGCTTATATTATTTTTTGAAAAACGGAAAAAATTGCAAAGAAAAAACCCCAGATTATTTGCAATGAGATGGACGCAGATATTCCATGAGTCTGTGGCATTGCTTTATGTATGAATTACATATCTCCTTCGTGCTTATGCACAGATATATATAAGGCCAGATATGTGAATAAAATACAATAAAAATTTGCTTGTTTTCTATTAAAATATTTAATCTGTCCAAACTCATTAGTTTAAGGCTTTATCCTTCCATTCCTTTTATTTATATTCTACATGTGTGGTACTTCCTCTGCCTTTGTTTCTTCCTCTCCACTGATTTGCCAAAAATTTGGCTGAAATAATTAATGTGTTTCTGCATGTGCCCAAAATACAGGAAAGAGAGGTTTTTGTCTTTATGTGGGTTGCAGCATCTGAAAGCAAGGAATCCGAGCAAGAATTGCCCAACTTATACTGGTAGCGCAGCCTAGCATTTTTATAAGAATCACTCAGGTGATTCAGGTGCTTTTAACTTTATCTCCAACATTTGCCCTGAGACTCGTAACACAGTAAATCCCTTTCATAAAGAATACATCAGCTTTGCCTAATTTCTTTAAATCCATTAAACCACCTATTTAGTGAGATATAATTTTCCATGGACTTTGTAGACATCAACTTTTTATAACATCAATTCCTTTGCTTATCTTTGGTAAATAATTTACCATGGTATGCATGCCGTATGGTATCATTGCTTAGCAAGGGATCTTTGTTACATGTTACTCCTATTATAATTTCTGGTATTTCTCATATTTTGCACCTTAAAGTGAACATAACAGAAGAAAGAAAAGTTAAAATACAGCAGATTCACACCAAGGCCATGCTTATTGCAGTTCTGAGAGAAACAAGGAAGAAACAATGCTGAATTTTGTGTGTATTTATGATGTACAATAAGCATATGCAAATAAACAAATTTGTAGGACTTAAAGGGTAAAATTAACACACTGTCTCTCTGTTTTTGTGGTCTGCCCTAAACATACGTCAGCACTGAACAGAGATATCAAATGGGGTAGCAAAAACTTAGGCATATTGAACCAACAGCAACCTGGTTCAGTAGCTTTCCTTATGGTATCTCTGAATCCTTCCTGAGCATTATCTAGTTGTCATCACTTTAAAAAGTGTTCTTTGTCTTAAGAAGTAACATCAGATCAACAAACTGAGGACTGAAGAATTTTGTCTACTTTATGATATGTTGTGATGCTAGACTTTCACAGTACTCTTTTGCACCTTAGCATTCTGGCTGGGAAACTATTCAATATTAGAGAAGTTTGAGTGGAGCTGCTCATTGCAGTTTTTCAGGTAAATACTGGAGACAGAAGATGGAATGTTTGGTTGCAGACCAAAACAATGGGCAGATGGTTACACAAATCTCTGCTCCTTGCAGTGGTAAGAAAACTGATATTGGTAAAAGCAAGATACGTCTGCTCACACAGCACAGCAGATGTCTGCCCCCTCCTGCTTCCTCGCCAACAGTTCTGTACACCAGCTGTTCACAAAGAGGTCCTGATGAAGCACTGAAGTGAGGGCAGAGCTATTTCCATGCATGCCTGTCTTCAGACAAAATTAAGAATGTAACATAGGTTCCAAATACACCAAGTACATTAATATTATTGTTACACTATATTTTTAAATGTTAAATGATGTGAGCAATGTCTTCTAATTTTTTAAAGCAAACTGCCTTATATAAGGAAGATCATAATAAGATTGGAGTAAACCTGGAATACTACATTTCATATAGATATGAAATATGCAGATCACTTTCTTTTTGTGCTTGCTTTTTTTTTTTTGACAAATATATTATGTCCAAATTTATTAATGAAATATAGGGCATTTCAGTTTAACAAGAGATATGCTTTTTTCTTTAAGGGCTGGCTGTAATTTTTCCACATTTTTTCTATGAAATTTAGGTTTCTATTTAATCCTGCTGTGCTGGATGTGCTGAATTTTCTTTTTATTTTGTTGATCACTCTCAGGACTAAAGCGGCCTGAGCTCTGATCACTTTTCCAACTCATTTTGGTTTTGGAGGCTCACTTCTGGGAATGGAAAAGACTCAGAGGGGAAAAAAAATTCAAACTGAAATCAGTTACTTTTTCACAGATTTTGGTCATAATTTAGTAAAACCACACCAGTCTGCCTGGTTTCCACTTGAATGTGCAACTGAGGTGGCCATTAATTTAACAGGTTCCTGGAACTTAAGGTCAGGGGAGACCTTTAGATCATTTCTGACTTTGTGTATTCAATACATTAACTTACAGTCAGATACTCCCATAGGAAGCCAAAGCAGTTTGATTAGACTGAAGGATTTTGCTCTTCAAAACAGTGAACAGCTGAGCCACAGCAAACTGTGAGTGAGACAAAGGTTCCATCAGTTCTGATGAGATACTTTAAGATGATTGTACCTTGCCCAAGATTAAGTAGTTAAAAAATCCTACAAATAGCCTACCAAACTGAACAGAACAGCAGTTTCTTTGTTATCCTAATGAAGATAGTGGCTTTGAACCACTAGGTTATGGTTAATGGAGATAGTGGTTTTGGTCAAGCATTGGCACAGGCTGCCCAGGGAGGTGGTGGAGTCACCATCACTGGAAGTGTTCAAAAAACATGTGGACATGGCACTTCAGGACACGGTTAAGTGGGCATGGTGGTGTTGGGTTGATGGTTGGACTTGGTGATCTTAAAGGTCTTTTCCAACCTTAATGATTCTGTGATACTGTGATTCTGTGAAACTGAGAGAAAGCTTTGTTAGCCATTTGCATGGAACAAATATTTTTCCATTACAGAACAGGGTCCACCTTTTCCAGTCTTTCAGCTCCAGGCAAGGACAGTCAAGAAAGGTAGGAACAACCTCATCTTTCTCAACAATGCAAAGCAAAACAAAGGTAGAATGCTTTTGGACACCTGTGTATTCTTAGGGAAAAACAAAAAAAAAAAAAGAAGGAAAAAAAAAGGAAAAAAGAAAATAAAATCCTGACTTTCATAGAAAACCATGAAAACCATGTTGGTTTCAGTCTTTTGTCATAATTTCCATAATTTCTACAGACGTGTTAACATTAATGCAGGCTGTTCTGTTCTGTTCTGTAGCCCAATAAAAAATGAAATGTTGATGATATGTTCCCCACTTCCCGTAAAAAATCTCCAAATCCCAAACTATTTAATCCTTACTGTGCCATCTAGAAAACTGCGTACTGTTTTGGGTCAGTTTGTCTAAATTAAAAATGGATGCTATCTGATTATGGACCACCTTTGTCTGATATCTTCCATTAAGTGCAAGCATACAGTGATTAAGGCATTCATCCACCTTCTCTTTTTTAAGCTGAATAACTGCAGATATTGAAGCATCCCACACTAAAGCTTACTTCTGCATGATTTTCAAGGCCTTGTTTTGGGTTCACTCAAGCTGGATTTCTTTTGATACCCATTGCTTCATGTGGTGTGGGAGTAGAGCCTCTAATCTCTGAACACCCCTGCATCACCTCACGATGCAGCTGGATGCAACCTTTTGTTAGAGCTTGAGTGGCAGCAACACCACTCTCGGGTTCAGTCTGTAGAATTCACCATTAAAGACACTGGCATGAGCTCTCCCTTACCATCCAAAAATCTACAGAAGTTAAATGTTAAAGGCAAACCAGCTGAACTGTTCTTGTCTCTTGAAAAAATGGTGTGGCTTAGAAGAAAAAGGTTTATCAAAGGTCAAGAGGAAAATAACCGTACTGTACCCAACAATCTCTTTCCCAAATAGAGAAAGGTTAAGGTCTGTGTAAGACTTCTACAAGCACAGCACTAGTTGAGACCAAACTAGATCGATCTTGTTCTCTGTTCTGTCTTTAGCACATCATGAGTATATGAATAAATGAAACACATAACATTGCTTCCCTAGGCTATTTTACACTCCCTACCTCCAACAATGTGCAGCTCACAGTCTACCAGAGTGCCAACAGCATGGATGACCACATTTCTGTGCTTGAGCCTGTACCAGGACTCTACTTGCTACTATAGACAGAGCCTTCCATTCTTTCCTGTCCTCTATCAGATGACAGCAAAGGACATCTACTTTTTTGTGTTGTCCTTCCCTTGGACCTGCCTGGGAAGGCCTGCTCTTTACTTTTAGTCCTTCCAAGTAGCCTGGTATCTTGCTGGAAATATTACCTGGTATTTGCCACTGAGACACATGATAATTCTATTATTAGTCTCCAGTGAATATTCTTGAAGTATAGGGGGACTTTGAAATAGGAATGAGGATAATATAAGCAGCGGCAATGAAGCCAGAAATAGTTTAAAATGCAGATTTGATTCAGTGGTAATAGTGTTAGGGATATGACCACACTGAAGATATATACTGTCCAAATACGTATTTTTATTCTTACTGAAAATAGTCACATCACCCTGGCAGTCTCCACAAGCAGAGAAGTTAACGGAGCTGTCTGACCACTTTGGATGCATCTGAATTTACCAAATAGGAACTGTAAATTATTACAATAGATACAATCTAGATACAATAGCAAAGTTTCTTACCGCCTGTGAGAAGAGAAGAAATAGAAAGGGGTGAGATATGTGGCATTATAAGCAAAATGTCTGAGAACGAAACTTTTCCCTTTCTGACTGTTTTTATAAATCATTATATTATATATAACACAAATGTAGTTACATCATTTTATGGTCTTTAGAGCACTTCTGAGTGTCTTTTTCTCAAATGAGAGCTTACAACAACTTAAGCATGCCACATTTCATGGATCGTATGCACTATTTTGCTGGAAGCTTAATAGTTATTTATCCATTCTATTCTATCTAATCTATTTTTAAGGCATCTACCAATTTAACCTATTTTTAAGCTGTGTAATCACTCTGGCAAGAGAGCTATATCAGACATAGGTCATACCATGAATGTAACAAAAACTGGGACTGGGTCTAGGATGTAATTTAAGGGTGTGACAGCTCTATGCTCCTTATAATGTCCCATCTCAGAAGGACAGCAGCAGTCTCTGTCCCCTGTTGTGCCCCGTATGTGGCTACTGAACAACATGCACTTCTGGTCAGTACAAGTGCAGCTCCTACACATTGGCTGTGTTGTGTGATATGAAACAGGAGTGTGATAGCACTGGTGTTACCAGGTAACTCAAAATTTTGGTATGTAGGGTGATTGAGCCAAAAGAGGCTCATAATTGGGTTGAAAATCATGACTTATTCTCCCTATGAAAATCTTTAGTACAAGGAGAAACAGTTACACGATCTGAAGAAAAGCATTAGCCAGGGGTGGATTACATTAAAAATCATTACAGTCAGTGTTAAAAAGGAATCATTGTCAGTGGAAGATGTTAAGGACTAAAATGAAATCACTCTCAGCTATCAGCAGAAAATAAAGTTGCATGGCATCAATTTCCTCCTCATACAGCTTTCCTTGTCTGAGGGAGCATCCCAAATGTTTCTTGCAGTTATGGTATTTGATGGTACTGAAGTATATGGAACATGAATATTATTTAGCACTTCCATTAATTCATTGTAAAAAGTGAAATTACTGAATCATAATAGTCACATTCCCTGAGTGTCCTCATGTCCCTGATAAAGGAAGCTTTCAGGGAATAGCTTTCTTATGGGTATTTCTCAGCTTCTTTGAGATTATCCTCTGGCCTAGTCACAACACCAGAGTTCCTCTCAGACACAACGTAGTTAAAGAGGATCATTGGCGAACTCCCTACTGTCAGAGTAGTGCACTGTGTATCTTCCCACCCAATTTCCATGTCTTCGCCATCAACAGCTTTTACTTCTTAACTCACAACATGAGATTGCCTTGCTTTCTTTCACACACAGGTATTGGAAGAGTCAAAAATGGTTGTAAAATAAAAGAAAGCAGACTGTATTGTGATTGTACTGGTACTATACGTATACTTTCGTTTCAAGAAAAAGAAATTCACATCTACTCATATTAAAGATGTTGAATGTATCATAAATGCTGTTTAACTTCAGCTAGAAGTACAAGAGGGCTGGTAGGTTACTTATCTTCTTTTGTGGCAGTACTCCTCAGCATACACCACTCATTGCAAAACCAAATCATAAACCTCTTTCTTTGCATACATAATACACAAGCAACACCATCACTGTATATTGCTATATAAATATCCTTTCTGTATTTAATGGCTCCATTGGGCATGTCCTTTGCTTCCTAACTGCTTGGATTAAGGACTGATGGAGGCTCTAGCTCCTGGCTTTGTTGGTTTAAAACAGATTCTCAGTTTCCACTTTTAGTAAGTAGCTATCTGCATAAATAGTGGCTAGCAGTGGTTAGCTGTATCAGTGGATGGACTCAGGACAGGTGTTTGCATGTGTAAGCCTCCAAGTAGTTCAAGCAAAAGCTATTGACATGTGTGAGCACTCAGATGGAATACAAAGTATTGAACACATAGTTAATTTTTACTCATTTTTGCTGCTGCTGCTAAGAAATACCTTTTTTTTTTCCAAGAGCTCAGTAATGTCAGTGCACTCCTAAGTGCTGGAGAAGAAATAAACCTTTTCTATTAAACAGAATATGTGGAACTAATCTGTTTAAAATGCTTTAAAAAATTACTTGAACATGAACATCTCCTTTACAAGGCCATGAACTTACATTGCAGATACTGTCATTTTCACATTTCAGATTTAAAGTGTGTTTTTAAACATTTTCTTTTGCAAACAAAAAACCCAAAAGATTTTTTTAAAACACAGCCAAAAGCACTTCTTATCCACTAAGAACAAAGGGACTCACATTGTCCACAGTTGTTCTGAAAGGGTAGTTTATTTTTTAGGGTGAGGAAATTCTAAGCAAGTCTAACTGTATTGTTAATCATACCTTTGTACAAGCTTGTGGTAAATGTTGAACACCAGCCTCTAGCCACAGCCCACTAAAACCCTTGTCACAAGGTCAGGAAACTTCAGCAATGTTAAAGAAGTCTGCAAAAACTACCACGTGAGGCAGCTGGAGAAAAGAGAATGTGTGTAATGAAAATGAATCGGTCAGCAAAGACACCCAAAGAAGGTTAGCAAAGCTACCCTTAATTAACAAAATTTCTTAGTAATTCTGACAGTTGTGCTGGTTTGAGTCTGTAGAGTTTATTTGCTTTTTAGAATACAGAGAAGTTTTGAAAAAGGAAAGGAAGGTGAAAATTCATAATTTTCCATTCAAATATGTATTGTGACATCTTTGTATGAAGATGTCCAAAACTGTGAATTTGAAAACTACTTTCTCCTGATCCATGTACAGTCAACATGCAGAAATCATTGCACTGCCTGTATTCTGATTTGTAAACAAAGCTCTATTTAATTTTGCATCTCATGAAAAATACCGATAGCTAGGAATACTTTGTTTAACAATAAAAACAAATTAACAGCCATTACTAACTCTTGAAATTCTCTTACTACTGGTTAGCAATTTCTCATAAAAATTATCTGTCTCTCTGTCTACCTATCTAATTTTTTGCAGTTTGGGATAAAGTACTCCTGATTCATCTACAGCCTTTTACACAAACGATCTTACTCTTAAGCACATAATCCAAGAACCTTTGAGATAACTCTAGCGTTAATTCCTCCAACTCATGGTTTTGAGGGTTCCTCATAGCACCCTCAAAACAGAGCAAATAGGCAGATTGCAATAGGGATTGCCTGCATATGTGGGAATGTTCTATACCTAGGAAAGGAGAGCTGAAACAATCGCAGTTTTATACCGAGTATCTCCTTACATGTAATCTTCTGTAGCGTTACTCTATCATGAGCCAGTGGTTAAATGCCAAACCTGGTTCACGTCCACTGAAGTGAGTGACTTACTGCATTAGGCAAGGAACAGGGAATGTGTCTTATAAGTGTTATGGTTGTTGTTATTGGTATTATTGTTACTAGCATACCAAATGCTAACTACATCTAAGTTGATTATAGTTCTATAGGTCATGAGAAATAAAATGACAGTAACTTAATTATTGGCCTGCAAAATATACGACCAATACTGAATTAACTAGCTGGCATATGTTAGTAAGATCAAATTTAGCTAGCCTATTTCCGCAAAAATTCCTATTGATTTTTAGTAAGATAAATAAAATAGAAAAACATTTGACTTTTAATAGATTCATTAGGCAGTATAAATGACAAAAATGAATGCTGACTAGGTGTCTTATTCCTTGGTACCACTCACAGTTACTTTCAAGCAGTGTAAGATGACATAAACAGGCCTATAGGAAGAGGAGTTGAATATATATTAATGTAGAAGATAGAAAATGAGAAATTCCTGAAGAACTACTTTTGGGGTGGAGGAGGAAAAGATTTGCTATAAAAGATTTACAAAGTTAAGTATTGGTGAAGTATTATCAAAAGTAATCAATCACCTTTAAAAACAAATGTTTTCTCCCCTTGGACATCAGTCAATGACCAGGGTAAGTATGGACTCAGAAGAATTAAACTTGCTAATGTCTACAGTATTTATTATGCATATTAGTACAAAAGGTTCCTTTGTAATGTAACACTTTCCTGAAATACTTCCTACAATTACAGTTTTTGTTAGAGGAGTTTATCTTATAAAGCCAAAAGATAAGGATTATTTTGGCTAAATGGAACATTTTATGAATGGTGGAGGTTTTAATCTTATCTCCCTCTTCCAAGTGCTGTTGGAATTCAGCTGTCAAAGTGAATGGGCCTCACTTTCATTTTTCCTTACCTTCCAACCTCAAACTATACATGAACTCCTCATTTTAACACAATAGTAAAATAAGCTTTCTGCTTATACAATTCTAGTTGTTTTAAAGTCTCTAGTACCAGCAAAATTTATCTGGAGTAAATGCAAACCACGTTGACGGAAGGAAAGCTTAGTAAAAAGGTAGCTGCTAAAGAAGCGCATAGGCAGTAGCCTACAATACCATGTAGAAAGCTCATATTTACATTTTTCATAAGAATGGACATTGATATAACCCTTAGGCTCATAGTTTCATCGTATTTCTACTTGTATTCTCTTGGAATGATAAGTACTTGGGGGATATTAGCTGGGAAGCTATCAAGGGGTTCCTGTGATTTTTGATGTACTGCTTTGCAGCGGTGCTGGACAGGAAGAAAATGCCTTGTGTCTTGTCCATGCCTTGTTCTGCATAATTGTGAGACTCCCACTGAATGGTCTTACATTTTGGTGGGAAGAATATGACATTTTATTAAAAAATTGTGAAATCTCATATCCTGATCATGCACGTGCCACTCATACAGCACATAAAATTCATATCTGGGTCCAGAAAATGCCACTCATGGAACTTTGTCATGGCACTGTAAATCCAGAGAGATGTCATAACTTTTCTGAAGGAAGTGCTTTTCCTTCATTTATACAGTCCAGCACAACTGATGAGGTTAAAGGTGATCTAGCAACTGTGGTTCTACTGGTATGAATTATTTCCTTGGAGATCTCAAGTCCAAACCAAGGAAAATGAAACCAAAATAATATAATAGAATACAAATACAAAATATATATTAAAGGAATTTGGAAAATTTCCTTCCAAATGTAACCATAATACATGTATCCTTGTTAAGCGTACTGAGGAACTACTGGTGTTCCAGGATTGCTGTATCATTTTTTCTTAGTTTGATGTATGTATTTAACATGTATGTGTAAGAATATGTGGTATGGAAGACTATTCATTAATATTGCTTTATTCATAATGAATGGATGAGTCATCATATCTGTTACACACACATTCCTAACAAGACCAGCAAAATAAGAGGTGTATAGACCACCAACTGCAGAGGTTCTAAAGGACAGTCAGAATGCTCGGGAGTGTTGAAAAGGTGTTATGCAAGGAAACATTTGGAAACCTACTATTGGGAAAGCTACTATGAAGAAATTTGACTCTATCTATCTCAGACATCACGGCATGTTATGGGTTTGTCTAATATGTTCTTAAGGGACTGAAGTATTCCACAGCTATGTCAGGCAGTTTGCTTAAGTGCTTCCTTTTTTTGCCTTTTCCTAACATCTGAATCTTACCTTTCTTGCTGCAGTTTAAGTTCATTAATTCTTGCCATCTCCACCATGGACTTGAAGAAAACTGCACAGGCAAAACAACTTAAGGTTTCTCAGTGTCTCCTTACATAATACCTTCTCAACACTCCCGAGCATTCTGACTGTCCTTTAGATCCTCTGCAGCTGGTGGTCTATACACCTCTTATTTTGTAATTCGTCAACGAGATGACACCTGACCCACGCAGAAATATGGAAATTATTTCTTTTTTATATTCCATTTGTTCTGCAATTCTTTGCAGAATCTTGCATCTGTTACTGAAGGTTTGCTAGGTCAGTCACTCCATATAGTTTTCGAATGGAAGCTTCTTAACTGAGGATAGCTTAATCTCACTTAAGTTTTGCCATTTTAAAGATCTATAACCTAAGCTAGTTGTCTAGAATCCCTGTTTATTCATTGTAAATAAAACCTCTGACTAAGAGAGAAAATCCTAAATCTCTAGTTTTTCATAACTAATCCCAGCTAAGCTGAATTTTGGCTAGACTGCTTGAGGGCCAGTTGTTCTACTGAAATGGTACGTTTGCAGCAACATTTGTCACGATTTGGATCAGTGGATTATAAGGTAGGTGGAAACTTGGCTGGACCACCAGGCTCAGTGGCTTGTGATCAGCGGTACAAACCATGGCTGGCAGCCTGTCATTCGTCAGTGAAGAGCCAATTGGAGCCAATACCAATTTAACATGCTTATTAATGACCTGATAGATGGGGTGGAAAGCATTCACAGCAAATTTGCAGATGACACAAAATTAAGGGAACAGTCAGAAAGATGGAGAGCAGGACTACTATTCAGGGAGACCTCAACAGACTGGAGAAATGAGCTGACTGAAGCCTCATGAAGTTCAGTGAAGTGAAATGCCAAATCTTGCCTTTTGGGAAGAAAAATCTCATGCACCAGTAGGGGCTGTGGTCAAACTCACCGGAAAGTAGTTTTGCAGGAATGGACTTGGGGGTCCTGGTGCACAAAAAGGCAACAACTTTCTGGACAATATGAGCAAGAATGCAGCCAGCAGGTTAAAAGAAATAATTCTTCCTCTCTGATCAGCACTTGTGAGAACACATCTGGAGCACCGTGGCCACACATCTCAATGGATTTTGTTTCCTCTGGAAGGGGTAGATTATTAAGAGACCGGGAAGAATGGCCCATATAACCTCCAAACAGCAGAGTTTGGCAGAACATACAGCTTAAAAAATATTATTGCATACCACAAAAGGTATTGATGGTGTGGTGATGGCTAACATACATCTCGCTCACTTTCTACCTTTATTTCCTTCTCAAAATGCACAAAAACACATTTCTCAACAGATTTGGACATAGAATAAGAATTAATGCTTCATTTGAATACCTGCTTATAGTGCATAAACGTTATCATGCTGTAAATATATTGTATTTATTATTATGTAATTAATACCTGATAACTTGGTTCGCCGACTGTCTTATTCTGGATTCTGTGTTACTGGTTTTATAGAACATAATGTTATGAATTGCTTTCACTAGCATTTGTTGGATAGCTATTTTGAGATAGTTCCCATACTCAGGACTTGGGTAGGAGGCTTAGACATTTCTCCGTCCTGTCAAACAAAGTATTTTTAAATTTTCTTGAATTTCCTGGATTAAGTTTTTTTAATTATATTTTGTAGAGGACAAAAGTTCAGATCATTATCCAGTCATTGTTGTAACTCTTGACATTATTCTCTGATACTTTTTGCCTTGTCTTAGAGGATTCTTCCATCGGTATGATTTTGATGAGAAGACCGAATCGTGTTGTGAAATTCCACATGCAAGTTACTCAGAGTTTAACATGGTTGGAAAGAAGACACTTGCAAATGTAGTGATTGATACACATGTACAAAGCAGCTGTTATACATCTTTCTGAATGAAACATTTACAGAAATTTGCTTTTTGCCAGAATGCTCATATAAACCATGCGTCACGTTAAGCATATTCAAGATCCAGCTCTACTCACTAACACAGAAGAGATCTACTGAGATTCAGGAGCAGTATAACTCTGTTCTACCTTGCTATTTATGAAGACAAACCACACTGAAATCACAGGGCCCCAACAAAGATCTGAAAAGACCAGATCATAGGTTGGTTAATGATGCTGGGAATTCTGAGAGAATTAGGTTCCATCCATAAATTTTGGCATTTTCCATAAAAAATTTAATCAAGACCAGTGAATTTGTTTGGTGACAGAATATAAATGCCTCACTTCCTACTGTACTTGTAATAAATCAAATGGCAGAGAAACTTATTGAAAAAATTGTATCACAGAAAAATATATTCCAGCTGCCTGTTATATTTTGGCTGGCCACACAGCAATAGTGAAGATAAAAAGGTTTGATACAGACATAATCATTGAGCACAAACATAAAAGATAATTCATGCTGTTGGCTGGGATTTGTAGGTTATATGTCCTACATTTTCTGGATACAGAGGTGTTATTCAACAGGTCAAATGAATAATATTCTAAAATTGCCTACTCACCTACTCACCCACTCACCCTACTCACCTCAAAAAGCTCGTGGGTGCCCTGCAGCTCTGATGCAGATGATTTCCTTGTAGGTAAATGAGGTCAAGAATATAGGAACATAGGACAATGACTCCATACTGTATCAGAATAAAGGCCTGTCTAGGCTTGCACCCTATCTGCAACAATGACTAATAAAATATGCAAGAGGAATATAAAGATATAAATATAGAGCAAATATATTCTGATACTATAATATACAGTATGCATCTTTTCTCACTTTCTCCTCTGTATTAGAAGGGAAGAATATAAGCATAGAATAGATATATAGAGATAATTCTGCTAACAAATATTCTACAATTTGGTTAACTGTGACCTTGCAACTTACTGAGAGATAAGGTGGAATTCCTTGTATTTCAAAGTCTTTGATGGATTTTTCTACAGTGAATTTGTCTAAATCTATTAAACCCAGGCAAAGTTTTAGCATTGTTAGGTGAGATATACCCGGCCATATTTGACCATTACACATATACTGGATTATGCTGAATGCTAAGATTTTTCCCTGCATATCCACTGTATGTTTTAATGAAATACATATTCCAATTTTTGAAACTTGGTTCTGATTGTGATTAGATAAAGGATACCTGTTCGTATTTTGCAGCTTAAAAATACATGAGCCTGAGGCAAAGTCAGAGTAAAAGAAGAATAGTTGTAGAAGTCATTACAGAGGACAAACTCTACGTGCTCTTGAATGAAATTAAAAATGGGTTTAGCCCTGGGAAAGAAAAATCACTCATTTGTCTAATGTAGCAAATAAACTTTGCAGATGGTTCTAACTTCAGGAGAGGCATCTAGACAAATAAGGCATGACTCACATTTTTCCCTGTTTTATTCAACGTCTTAGTTCATGTCATGAAAGATTGTAAATGAATAACTGATGCCATTAGAAAAACACATGTTATTGACTCTTTCTTTAATTTCCAGTTGGGAAAAAAGTTTGCTGAAAAAAACTGCTAATGTAACTTTTTGATATGTAGAATCTTTTGAAAGCTTTTGACCTACTTAATAAATTCTTTAATATTTTATAATTTATTACCAGCTTGTTCAGAATTTTGGGAAGCTAATTTTTTTATCTTTATTTACTCTAAATTCATTTCACAATGGAGAGGGATTCATTTCTCTATGTACTGGTTTTGGCTGGGATAGATTTAATGTTCTTCATAGCAGCTTATATGTGGCTATGTTTTGGATTTGTGCTGAAAACAGTGTTGATAATACAGGGATGTTTCAGTCATTGCTAAAGAGTGTGTACAGAATCAAGGCCTTTTCTCCTTTTCCCCCCATCCCACCAGAGAGTAGGCTGGGGGTGCACAAGAAGTTGGGAGGGGAGACAGCTGGGACAGATGACCCCAACTGACCAAGGGGATATTCCATACCATATGACATCATGCTCAGCATGTAAAGCTGGGGGGAAGAAGAAGAAAGGGAAGATGTTCTGGCTTATAGCATTTGTCTTCCCAAGTAACTGTTGTTAGATATGATGGAGTCCTGCTTTCATGGAGATGGCTGATCAGCTGCCTGCCTATGGGAAGTAGTGAATGAATTCCTTGTTTTGTTTTATTTGCATGCACAGCTTTGCTTTACCTATTAAACTGTCTTTATCTCATTCCATGAGTTTTCTCACTTTTACCCTTCTGATTCTTTCCCCCATCCCACTGCGGGAAGTGAAGTAAGCATCTGTGTGAGCCTGAGCTGCCTGCTAGGGCTAACACACATCATTCTATCATGTGTTATGGATTCCCTGTTGAATGTATTTGGAAAAGAATTTTAAGATGTACTTAAGACACTGTACTAGTATGAGTAGGGGTAAAATGCTAAAGGATTGCCATGACTGCGAGATAGTACTGGCCTGCCACTTCTGTGGTGTATTTCTTAAAACAAAGAATTACTGACTTAAAGCTGCTTATTAAATGTTTTGTGTAAAGTACATGGCTTCGGTCAGAAACTAAAAGAAAATTGTTTCTCTTGAAACATTGAGCACACATGTGGCAAACTGTTAAATTGATTTGGTCCCAGAAATACAGGTGTCCTTCCCTAAATTTCTAATGAATCACCGGAAGACACCTATGTCTCTTCATTGTGCATGCCTAACTTGGACTGGACACCTAAATTTGGAGGGTGAATTTAGATAAATATAAATTGTACTTATAATGTTTAGAATCAAACGCCTTAATTGGGTTAAGGGGTTGAGAAGTCCTTCAAAGTAATTTCTATTCCTTCAGTCCTTTCTATTCCCTCATATCGTTAGGTTAGGATTATAACATTTCAGTCAAACTGTGATTGAGAAGTTACCTATCAGTCTGTGAATCAGATGCAGTATTGTAATCCTGTACTCTGAAGAGGTTCCTGTGGTATTTTAAGTGGAGTTGAAGATTTTCTGTCACTGGAAGAATGATATGCAAGTATATTCAGGGTTTTAAATTATGTTAGAATCTGCAGTCCTTTGAAATAAATGGAAAATATCCTGTTGACTACATTAGTGACTTCAGTTCAGTGTTTTTATCATAGCATAACCTCAGAAAAAAAGTTTTTCCACAGGTGGTTTACATCAGGATTACTGTTCTATATCTGTGACAATGGCTGTATTATCAATCGTGTTATAGCTCGCTGTTGCCCAAACAAGGAAGAAACCAAAAGAAAAGTAAGAAAATCTTCACTTGAAACATTTTTCCATCACTTCAGCATAAAATTTCCCAAATATTAATAGTGCTCTTTTTTCCCAAGACTGATTATGAAAAAGAAACTTTATCTTCATTCCACAGGCCAAGAAGTGAATTAAAGTTGTATGTTTAAGAGTGAATTGTCTAAAAAGGTAAAACAGATTTGTGGACACTTTCACATAATCTTAGAAGGGTAATTCATCCAAAACCATAAAGACATAAAATATGGAAATAACAACAGTAAAATACCATTTCTGGAATACTAGAAGATTTAAAAAACAGTAAGACATGTAACTTGATGTTGTTTTTCAAGTAAATTATCTGGAATAAAAATGTCTAAGAAAATACAGAGCAATTCTCACACATATCTAGCATAATCATTTCCATAGAATCATCCAGGGTTAACTACATCCTTTTCAAAGGTTTGGATCATAAGCTTATGAAAAGTATATTAACAAATTACTAAGTATTTGAGAATATGCCTCTACTATGGGCAAGTAATTCTGCTAAAACATTTGATACTATCAGAGAGGACTACGGAACAAATAGACCATTTCTTTCACCTAAGAGAAGATTTTTTGTGGACTGCAATATCAATGATATACTTACTATTAGCTGCTATTAAGATAGTCTATGTACATTGGCTAGAAGAAACTAATAGCCTTTTTTGATAACTATTCATAAACAAATGTAATACAATGAACCTACACTACTGAGTTTTAAGCAAAGGCAAATTCTGATTTAAGATGGAGTACAAGGGGAATAAAACTAGAATTGAAAGATGGATTAAAAAAAGGCTACAGAGAGTCATGAATAGGAGTTATTAGGATCAAAAAACAATTAAATGAGTGGTTCAGGAAATGGTGTTAGGATCAGTTTTTTTTAATGGTATCATGGTTTTATTTGAAATAATTGTATGTACATTTACTGTACTTCCAGGTGATGTAAATTATTGTTAATATAGGAAAGGATCAGATTATCATGCAAATAGAAGTAGATAATCTTATGGATTGGTGTAATAGAATTCAGATAGCACTTTGGTGGTAGAAATTGCTAAGCCTTTCTGCCTGGGAGTCAGGGAAGAGAGGAGGGTTCTTGAGATACTGGGTGATTTGAAGATAACAATGTCTATCAGTGTGGATGCAGTAGACTAATATTATAGCAGAATCATTAGTAGAAATGAGAAAGTATTAGTATAATTTTGCAAAATATTCATGATCTTTATTATGTTCTGTCTGTCCATAGTCTGACATTAAGAATTTAGACTGGAATAAATATAGTAAAGAAGCTCTGTGTATTTGAATATTAAGGGCATAAAAGAAACACTCTGTTATGCCCAATGCACACTAGATTGTGATAAACTGTAAAATATACCTATTACTTCTTAATGTACATCATGCATATCTCTGAACATTTCCTTCCCGTGGACTTAGATCAACAAAGTTGCTAAGCAAGAAAGGTAAAAGAGTCGCCTAGATAAGCAGGATTCTACCAGGAACTTAAATACAGATGCCAGATTTATGGCTGTGAGTGCAAGATTCCCCTGCTCCACCCTTAAGGCAGAAGTGCTTTTCCAAGTCAAAGAAAAGAGATCAAAGAGCACTTCAGTGCATTGGGAAACTCCCTGGGCCTAGCAAAGGTTAACGTTAGCCAATTGCCCAAAAGATGCCCCAAATGTGCTAGTACAGGAAGGAGGGTTACTGTGTACACTTCATTGGACTTTCCTGGGCTTCAGTTAACGCTTCTGCGAAGGATTAGACTCAGCCTCTGGGGTCACTTGAGTTCATCAGAGGGATGTAGCATTTACACTGTGGAACACAGTAAGCCAGAGCAATAAATTAAAACTTGGGTGTATTTTCAACTGTTCTGTATGTGACTGACATGCAGCTTTTGGTGTTGAGGCTATTGCATGTAATATGTATGGAGGGTAAACCAGAAAATCAGAGAGCCTGAAATCATTATACCTGAAGTTTATCTAGTGAGAAGAAAGAAATATGCAGTCATTCTCATTGGCATCTGTTACTATATAGCCTGGAGATAGTATTGCCAGCCATTTGGAGAATAACTGTTTTCTTCTATAAGTATATAGAGCTTCAATTTTGCCTTAGGGATTTTTAAAGTATTATTGTTAATTCAGTTTTCATTTGCCAGGTATATCTTAAATAGGCGCCAAGAGGCAGATACTGTTATTTGGAATATCATAGGTAGGTATTTCAGGAGGAAAAGGATTTTTAAAAAGGCATTCATTTTGATGGCTGTGATTATTATAATTGCCTCATAGCAAAAGCAGACATCACCCTCTCTCTGAATCCTTTATGGGTTTTATTCTTTGTGAAGAGGGAGTCTTTTTATCCACTGTTGTTTTAAACTAATGGATACACTTGCACACTTGCAGCTGTGACTGACATCTACTCAATTGAATCAGTTTATTTTATTTAGTAATTTTTTATTATTTATTCTATATAAAACAATTACAAATATTAGATCACAAAATCAAGCACTCAAAAATAAGGTAATGAAGAAATGTCTGGATTAAAGTTGTGTGTACAACCTTACTCTGACTAGATAACAGTAAAAAATTAAGTTGTTAGAGACAGGTATTGCAGGTTTAACCTGCCAGAGAGACCACAATTCTGATCTTGGTCCTTTCCACAGACGTAGTTTCATGCTTATGGTCAACAAAACTTTTAAAATATAACCTTTACAGTTGTTTACTTGATCCATCTTTCCAAAATTATAAGCACTCAGAAAGGTGATTGCAAATCAGGAAATGTATGTTATGTGGTGTTAAACACACCACAAACCCAAGTTTTTCACTGGTTGCCCAAATTGTCCATATTCTACTGATTTGTGAGTGCTATGGTCCTATGCCCAAAGTTGTAAGAGCCAGATAGTATCATCCAGTACTCCATAGTATTGATGTGCAAAGCCACTAATGTCCATTGAACAGCTCCATATTGCAGCAATGAACACCAGATGAGGTAAAATAATAACTCAGTTTTCACTGTAGGTCTGACTAATGTGCAGGGAAAGTCATGTGAGGTCATGTTTTATACTAAGAAGAAAATAAAACACTGATTGTGAAAGGTAGCAGTATCCATGAAGAAAGAGGGGATCCTATGGAGAGGAGAAAAGGGAAGCTAAATACTTAAAAGGCAATCTTAACATTTAAACATGACAGGTATGTATACATGCTTATGCACTGTGAATGTGCTAATTAAGTTTTCCTATGTAATCTTAATTATAGCTTTTTCTGGGCTTCGTTCATTTGTCCTTCTACTGTGAACTTTCTTCTGACCCGTGTCTTGCTTTTTGATAGATCAATAGGATGTCACACTGGTGATTAGCAGTAGTGGAATCCAAAGCTGTATCCTATTGGGAAATGAGCGTGGGTTCGCTTTGCAGCGCATTTACTAAAGAACTGATGTCCACTGTAGCCATTCTGTGGACGTTTACTTCAGACTAGCTCTCATCTGGTCCCACGGATTGGCTGCCATTAGTGAAAAGAACAGACTCAGGATGCATCTCTTGGTTTGTTTCCACCAAAAAGGAGTCCAGTCCATTATCTCCCCAAAGATAATCATGCTGCAGAACGTGGGGATTATTGGGAGATTTATTTCAAAAGCCCGCATTCAGTCTGTTAAATATTATCGTGAAGCCAGTCTTTATACCAGCTACACAAATCCTTTCTCTCGGAGCTACCAGAGCAACTGATAAGAATACTATGTTGTCAGCCTCTCTGTGGGCACATAAAGCAACAGATGTCACAGGTACAGGCAGACAGCCAAGGGCTAGTGAGACTTGAATTAATTTGACTCTGTTCTAGTCATAGTCACCGAAGAAGAAGATGTTTAACTGAGCCAATTTTCTTCCAAGCCTGTCTCAGTCCTCTCTTTTCTAATGGCAGAGTTTCCCTTGCCACCTTCTCTAATGCAGTTCCAACATGCACTTATCTCATTTCATTTTCACTCTTCTTGCTCAGCCACATCCTTACTCCATTCATCTACAGGGAAAAGTAGCTCTTGCCTTTCTTCTGCATCCTCATCCAATCTCTATTCTTGACTGCCTCATCTCTGCAATTCCTGAGCCAAGAATTTTCATTAATGTCACAGAGACAGATGGTTTCTGATGAGTATGCAGGATACCACTAAACTATTTTTAAAATGTACTTTTTCCCTTTTTAAAAGGAGAACAGAACCTCTCAGCTAAATTAGCAATGCCTAGTGTTTTCAACTCAGAATGTCAGACTGAGGAAATGTTTTTAAACAAGAGACACATTTAATGTAAATAGTGTAATAAGTCTGATATTGATAAAGTTTCTGTGCTTGTAAAATATATGTGTTAAAATTATTGTGCTACGTATTATTTTCAAATAATTTCTTTTCTTCTCATGAGCCTGAAGAAGAGAATGACCAGAGTGGCTCTTGGGATTGTGAAATTGTGAAAATGCACAACCAAAACTGGCATGACTAGTTTAAGTTACTTATGTTGATGTAGTACTGATGGATATGACTGAATCTATCCCACAGTTCTTAAGAAACAATGCATACAGATGCCTAAGATACCACTGATGGTATCTTAGATGATGAGAGTCATTAATGAAAAGCAATATTCATTATGATGGCAGGGAAATTGTCTTCAGAAGTAAGAGGAATGGCTTTAAAATGGCTTAGAATCCAGCTCTGTTAGACATTGAAGAGAATTTGTTGGAGGCCCACTGAAATAAATGGACCAAATGCTGTTATCATTTGCATTGGTTTGTGGCCAACACAGTTTCACTGAAATCACTGTAGTTAATCTGGCTTCTAACTGGTATGAGTGAGAACAGAATCTGGCTAGCAGAGCAGTACTGCTGTAAATCTCCTGCAACAGAAACTGAGAGGAGATCTATACGATTAATGCAAACTTGACCTAAAAAACCTTGAAAAAAACATTTTTCTTTTGGAGAGTTAACTTTATTAAAGCTGAAATTGTAGATGTGAAAACAGTCAGTTTTCATCACTTTCTTTGGTGAGGCGTATGATGCACAGGGATATATTTGCTCATGAAGAAGAATTTGTTGGGAACAACTGAATGTAGTGGTATTTATCTAACCATACTAAAGAAAGGGATACATCTCAGGAGCTGAGCCTTGATTTCTGGTGTTGTTGGCACCAATCATGCTTAACAATGTATCTTGTCCTAAAATTCAGCATCTACTCAACAGACTAGTAAGTTCTGGATCTTATTAGTTAAAAAAATGAAATTAAAATGGAGCATCAGAATAATGTATTGAATATTAGTATTGTGTTAATTCTGAAAGATGGTCATCCTTTGTCTGAAAACAAGACATTCTTGTGTGGGATAATCACTACTTCTTACATGGATAGAAAAATAGTTATTCATTTGGACACTGGGATGGAAAAGGTGAGATTCATGAGATTGAGAATAGAGCATGGGGAGCCCATGTCATAGTGGTGAAATCTCTAAGTCTCCTAGATTTGACACTGCTTCATCCTTTCCCTATATTGGCCAATATTTCTATTATGTTTCTCTTTTTCCTCTTTTATGCTGAGTTTTTGGATGGTTCTGAAGTAAACTGATGTTGACCCTACCAGCACTGGTGTCAGTTTAACCCCAGCCAGCAACTAAGCACCACACAGCTGCGCACTCCCCCCTGGTGGGTTGGGGGAGAAGATCAGAAAAGTAAAAGTGAGAAAACTCATGGATTGAGATAAAGACAGGTTAACAGGTAAAGCAAAAGCTGCACACGCCAGCAAAGAAAAACAAGGAATTAATTCACCATTTCCCATGGACAGGCAGGTGTTCAGCCGTCTCCAGGAAAGCAGGGCTCCATCACCCGTAACGGTTAGTTGGGAAGACAAATGCCATAACTCCAAATATTTCCCCTCCCCTCTCTTCCTTTTCCTCCAGCTTTGCATGCTGAGCATGACATTATACGGTATGGAATATCCCTTTTGTCAGTTTGGGCCAGCTGTCCTGGCTGTGTCCCCTCCCAGCTTATTCACCAGTGTGACAGAGTGAGAAACAGAGAAAGCCTTCTTGCTGTGAAAGCACTATCAGCAACAGCTAAAAGATCGGAGTGTTATCAGCACTGTTTTGGTCACCAGTTTAAAATATAACACCTTATGGGCTGCTGTTAAGAAAATTAACTCCATCCCAAACAAACTCAGTACAACAATGCAGAAGTCACCTCTGGCTCAGGAAGTCCTGACATTTTTGACTGTTGTAAACTGGATGCCTATATCTTCTCTCATTTCCCTTTTCTTATATATTTTCTATGAACCTTCTGCTTATTGTTGAAGGAAGAAGACTAGGACAGATGAACTTTGGATCTCCTTCCAGTGAGAGCATTCTTCAGATAGACAGATATATACAGCTTGTGTACTTCAGCGACCACATGGTGATTAAGAACTAGCTTGCAGGACAATATATTTTACACTGGTATTAACCTAAAATTAACTCCTGGTCTAATTCCATTGTGGTTTAACTTGTTTCAAGTATCCTTTTATTTCACTCAATGTTAATGTTCTACAGCACCATAATCTAAGAAAATTCACAATATTTTCAACTTCTGTCTTTGTAAGACAATAGTATTTATGCATATATACTCTCCTGGTAATTACATGGGGCATTTTGAGTTGGTTTTTTTTTAAAGGCACAGTGTATTCTTATTGATGTAGAAGATAAGTGTTTCATCACTAAAATATCTACTATAAACAAGAAAATATGGATGCAGGCCACATACAACACAAAAAGACATCACTTGTGATGATATAATCTATTTATTGTGTTGAAAAAAACATTCACGTGGCAATAAACAGAGACCTGTCAGAGGTTATAGCTGACTGGCCCCTTACCAGCCCAGTGGCTTTGTATATATTTACTGACAAGAATGAAGTCCTCTTCCCTTCCTAATACAGACAACATGATGGCGTGTTAGACAAAGACCTAGCAGCAGTACAGGTGTATGATAAAGAACTGACTGATGTTCTCATTTCTTCATTTACCTACCTTTCTGTCATCTGAGAAAGAGATACCATATACTCCAGAGTTTTTCAATCAATCTTACCTTTCTTCAGCCTCATTAAATCACTCAGTTCACTGCTGTGAAAATTATTTGAATGTCTCTATTTGTTAAAATCTATGATATCCCGACTGTGTAG
>NW_010539729.1:32832-68088 GCF_000687285.1 Phaethon lepturus
TTACAAAACAGTAGCTATTGTAGACTTCATTAATTTAAAACAAATCAGGTGTGAAGGTTATTTATTGCTTGGCAGATTGAACACATTTTGAAATGTTTCTCAGTGCGCCTTATTTTGCAATCAAATTATATTCACCAAAATGCTTATGGATAGTTCAAGTTTTGTTTTTGTTTTTTTTTAACCAAGAAATTACATCATCTAATTCTCACAAAGAAGACCTTTGTTTAAAAACAATTGAATTTTTTGTTATACATCCAGTCAGAAGATGATTAAAAGTAAGCACTTAACTTTTACTACTACCTGATCAGAGACACAACATGTTCCCCACTACCATTTGTCTCTCCACCCAAATTGCTCTATGCCATCATGCTAAGTCTTTTTATGCCATGAACAAAACAGAACAATCTCAAGACCACAGAAATATTCAACATATTCGATATTTTCAGGTACTCCTGTCAAGTGGGCACATATTTTTTATTTGAAATAGGAAGTTGGTTAACATCTTATAACTGCTACCCAGCAATCTTTAATTCTCTATTATCACAAATACTGCAGATTACAGGGAATAGTAGCACAAAACAAGAAATTAAAACATTAAAGGTCATCGATCACTTAGGTCATCCTCAAAATGTTTGAGTGTTTAACTGCCTATACTGCAAACCTCACAACTGATAGAAAAGTTATACGGTACATGTAGATCTTGGCCCAGAGGTATTAGTATATTGGAAAGAACCTTAGCCTGGAGACTTGAAAGTATGGCTTTTAGAGTAGGGTAGACAGTAAGATAGGGGGATATTGAGCAGCTGAGAGTATGTACTAAACTAATAAGAATGTTAGAGGTTTTATTTTTTTAATTAATGTTTACACAGTTTTTAACACAGTCGTCCACATACATACTCTATTAAAGTCTTTTTGTACCACCCAAAGAAAGTAATGTGTCCAAAAAACCATAACAGAATCATAGAATCATAGAATGGTTTGAGTTGGAAGGGACCTTAAGGATCATCTAGTTCCAACCCCCCTGCAATGAGCAGGGACATCTTCCACTAGATCAGGTTTCTCAGAGCCACGTCCAATCTGATCTTAAACACTTCCAGGAATGGGGCATCCACAGCTTCTCTGGGTGACCCATTCCAGTGCCTCACCACTTTCATAGTGAAGAATTTCCTCCTTATATTTAATCTGAATTTATAGTCTTTCAGTTTAAAACCATTACCCCTTGTCTTATCACTGCATGCCCTTGTAAAAACATCCCTCTCCAGCTTTCTTGTAGGACCCTTTCAGATACTGGAAGGCTGCTATAAGGTCTCCCCAGAGCCTTCTCTTCTCTCTAGGCTGAACGCCAACTCTCTCAGCCCATCTTCATAGGAGAGGTGCTCCAGCCCTCTGATAAAGGCTCAAGATAAATATCAAGATAGAGATTTTATTCTTGAGAGACTGGGTGTGAAGAACACTTGCACTTGTATTAGGCTGATCAAAGCACAGTTTAAGAAGGGGGTTCACTCAGTATTAATAACACAAAAAATCAAGTAAACTGCCTGAAAATTAAAAAAAAAAGAACAACAAATGAAATGAAATACACTTGGAGTGCTGCAAACTTATATAGTAATTGGTGTCATAGCTACATAAGACACCATAGCTGACCCGTAGTATGAAAAAAAAGACATCAGTAAATGTAAAACAATCTGACATCTCAAAGGATAACAAATTAATTATTAATAACCAAGCAGGATCTTTCCATTTTTCTGAAGCTTGAAACACAAGTGCAACACTGGCCAGAGTATCTGCAGTTTGGGAAGATATCCAAATTTGAAATATTAATAATTTTACTGCCATAAAAAAAAATTAAAATCCATCTTGGGCAGCTCTACAATGTATGAGGCAGTGAAAGATGGTTGCTTAAAGTATAAATCTTTAGGTCTGCTGGTAATGGTAAGTTTAGAATTATATACTTCTGTTTATGTAACCTTACAAACTTTCTGATAAAGCTATGTTAAATGGATCAGTGACTCTGCCCTGACCTGGTTATTGCTGCAATCATCAACTAGAGTGATTAGATGCAGACTGTGCTTTGTCTCTGCCAGTTTTAACACCTCCTCAGATGTGCAAATCCAAGAATAACAGAGGCAAAAGATAGAAAAGTTGTTCTAGTTCACCTAGCCTTCACCCAGTGCCAAGTTTGGTAAATCCACAAGTATTTGGAGATTTCACGTGAGGTTTTCCTATACCTTAGGGAAGACTATGCATGGTCTCTGCTCAGAGAGCAGGCATTTGGGGAGGCCTCATCTTTGTCAGGAGCTGTTAGGAAGCTGTTCTACCTGATCTGCATAGACCTGGGGAGATGACTTTGGGGAAGTCTTGCCTCACAGGTAGTTTGCAATTACACTATCAAATATGCCAACATTGTGCAGAGAGTATGGAAAGTCTGCAGTTTGTAAGTATTTGACCTGTGGCTTGGATCTTCTGTGCTTTCAAGTGCCATTGAGAATTCTCCTGCTTATTATATAGTAATAAAATAGTTTTGAATTAATTAAAAAGAAAATTAGCCTTGGTGCTGGTTTAGAAATTATATAAACCATCACCATATAGAGCTGGGAAATCAGCCACTACCAAAAATCTATGTGTGGAGGTCAGCTGTTACTATTTCAAATAAGACCTCTGCCTTTGATTAAAATCGTATTATTCTGTGTTAGTAGCTATCACTGAAGAAACAGAACATCTCCTTAATTAGTGATTAAAATGATGCACATAATAGCTGACTAATAATGATGCAGAAAATGGCTTTTACAGGCAGGCAATCAAATCTTTCCTGGGTCTGTAAAGCTTATAAGAATGCAATTATTAAACTTTGCCTTTGACACTCTATACAGTACCTAATTGTTCCAACCAGGTGTGAAGGAAAGAAAACAAAAGATGATGTATGATGTTGACTTGAGCACTGTAGTTTCACGATTGGTGATTGTTCTCATATTGTATCAAATAAAGTCATCAAAGATAGTAGTATTCAGCTGAAGAAGAGAAGAGAAGAGAAGAGAAGAGAAGAGAAGAGAAGAGAAGAGAAGAGAAGAGAAGAGAAGAGAAGAGAAGAGAAGAGAAGAGAAGAGAAGAGAAGAGAAGAGCCATTAGGAGAAGTTATTTTTTTAAATGAAGTACCGATGAATGTTTTAAAAAAATGATCCTTAGTGGGATTTCTCAACAAGAGACAGGTCTCAATCTTTCTTTTTAGAGTAGAGCAGTGGGATTCCCAGCTGCTGAAGAAGAACTTTTTAAAAGAGAATCTTCTGACAGCAGTGTAACTGGGGAGAGAATATATGTTAAAACCGGAATAAGATACATCAGCAATATCTAGTAAAGAGTGGAGAAAAAATGACGGTGAAGGGAGGAAAGAAAAAAGATATAGTATTTCTTTTGAATCAACACAAGAATCTGCTTTTAGGGAAAGGAACTAGCCTGTGGCATGTTCTGAAGCTAAAGCTGTAGTGAGGCTCAGGTATCTATATTTGTGCAATCTGGCATACAGGAATTTATTCTTGAGCTAGCCAAAAGTAGATTTTTCTTCCTCAGAGAAAAATAACCTTTCCAGAAAGAGGGAGCATAGCATCCTAATATAGATGTAAAGTTGTTACTGATACTGTTGTAAAGGAAAAAATAAAGAAATATGTATAAAAAAGCCCAATACAAATGCTTTGTCTAGAGAAAACAAACAGCATAATTATCTTTATTTCTTACTTCTATAGTATGACCTAAACATGATCTGGACAGTAAGGAAGAGAATTTGAATGCTATAAATCGCTATATTTTGTGTGAGTCTTTGAAGGGACAGAATGACTATTGCAGTAATCAGAACACTGTAACTTATTTACTGGAGGCGCAACTAGCAGATTTACCTCTCACTTTTCCACGCTGGAGAAGAGGTATCTTTTTCACCTGAGCCTGCACAAGCACAGGAACTGTTAAATCATTAAAACAGTATTATAGGTATTACACTTTTTGTTCTTTTTCAAAAATACCTACATAAAGATCAGATTTTCAAAGCTTCTTTGCACTCATCATTTCCCATTATGATGCCTCAGATCAGATTTTCAGAACTCTTAGAGAAAGCGTAGAGAACTTTAGAGAATGTTTTTCACTACATGGAAACAAAAGTATTTTGAAAAGCTTCTCCTAACCATTGCTGTTTTTTAAAACTCCTGACTAATGCTTACTACCTCTTCACAAAGTAATAATCTTTATTTCCTACTTTTATAATAAACCTGATTTTGTCATGAACTTCTTAGTAGAGAAGAAAATTTGGATGCTGTAAATTATTATGTTTTCAGTTATATATTATTATAATTATGTGTATAGTTACTATAATTTCAGCTGTTACTATTACAATTATGGTTTCATTTTTAATTTTTTTAAATGTTCTTGTTAATTTCTAAGTGATCATTTTCTTTCACTCCTTCAAAAATTCTCCTTCAAAAGTTAAAATTCAGGAAAAGAAAGTTGGGATAGAATAGACATAAAAGCTAAAAATTCTATAAAAAATTTCTGTATCTTCAGAATAGAAATATCAGGGCAAATTCTCTTCCTCCTTGTTACCACAAGATTTTTTACACTACCTAAAAAAAGTGTCTGTCTTATCTGCAGGTGGTGAAAGTATTTCTCTGTGTCTGCTCAGGCATTTTGAGTGACAGGATGGACAGTTGTCTGTATATGATTTAGGCATCCTAAAGGTTGTCTTCTGGGGGACAAACATGTTTAAGGAATACTCAGGGAGCTTTTCATCTCATCTGTGTCACATGTGTACTTTAGAATTAGAGAAATCACTTGCTAGAAGTCCATAATTCTCTGTACAAAGAGATAATACACAATAAGTTAGGTTAGTCATCTAACATTTGGTTAGATGACTCCCACTTCAAATGTACAGACTTGTAAACTCTCATCAAAGGTCTTGCTTTAGGCGGAACCTGTTGCTTATGGTGACCAATGACATCATAGTTCTAAGTAAATGAGAAAGAGGTTTTCTTGATCTCACAGATGGAGATGCAGCTTCTTCCACATGTTATTTCTTGAAAAGTTGCCTTCCACTATCACCACTGTCCTTGCTTCGACTGGGATAGAGCTAATTTTCTTCATAGAAGCTAGTATGAGACTATGTTTTGGATTTGGGATGAAAAAATGTGGATAATGTGCTGATGTTTCCAGTTGTTGCTAAGCTCTCAAGGACTGTCCAGCTTTTCATGCTGGCCTGCTAGCAAGAAGGCTGGGGGTGCATTAGAAGCTGGGAGGGGACACAGCCAGGACAGCTGACCCAGGCTGGCCAGAGAGATATTCTATACCATATGACATCATGCCCAATATATAAAGCTGGGACGAAGAAGGAGGGAGGGGAGGCAGGATGTTTGGAGTTATGGTGTCTGTCTTCCCAAGTAACCACTACATGTGATGGAGCCCTGCTTTCCTGGAGATGGCTGAGCACCTGCCTGCTCATGGGCGGTATTGTTTTGCTTTGCTTGTGTGCACGGCTTTGCTTTGCCTATTAAACTGTCTTTATCTCAGCCTGTGAGTTTTCTCCCTTTTACTCTTCCGCTTCTCTCCCCCATCCCACCGTGGGGGAGTGAGTGATCAGCTGTGTGGTGCTGAGTTGCTGACTGGGTTAAACTCTCCCCAAATAGTTCATGTTATAGAGACTAAGCAAAGTTCCCAGTAATTTATACACAGGGCAGTAGTCTTCCTATGCAACCTCACCCTTTGCTAACACAACAAACTTTGCTATTGACAGGAATTAGACTACATGAAAGATATTTATTCCTATTTTGAGAACTGCAAAATCTAATTTTGTCCATAATATGGAGAAGTCTTCAGCTGTCTGTAAATGGGACTGACAGGAACAGAACAAGCTCTAGGCTTCTTGCAATGCAAGAAAAAAACAATTTTACTCTCAAGGAAGTTGTAGAATCATAGAATCACAGAATCTTTAAGGTTGGAAAAGACCTCTAAGATCCTGAAGTCCAACCGTCAACCCAACACCACCACGCCCACTAAACCATGTCCCGAAGTGCCATGTCCACATGTTTTTTGAATGCCTCCAGTGATTGTGACTCCATCACTTCCTTGGGCAGCCTGTTCCAATGATTGACCACTCTTTCAGTAAAGACATTTTTCCTAATGTCCAATCTAAATCTCCCCTGGTGCAACTTGAGGCCATTTCGTCTTGTCTTATCGCTAAGTTCTTGAGCTACAGGAAGGGAAAGTTCTCAGTGAAAGGTCTGAGTACAAAGTGAGGGAGACTGAGAGACTCATCAGTGGAAAGAAGAGAAGGAGAGGGGACAGTAGGTGTTCATCAGACTGTGCGAGACATTAGGGAACACATAGGCAGGTGTGTATTTTCTTTAATTCTCTCCCAGCCACACTCCTTATCCCTCTCATCTTCTTTCTCAAAATCTTTGTCCCTTTTCCTCCTTTTGATCCACCCCCACTTATGTATTCACACAGGCCTTTATGCACCCACCCTGAGAATGCATCGCCTCTTCTTATTCCTTCCAACAGTCCCTATTTAATGTCTTACACCTCTTGGCATGCTGAGGGAAAGGGAAAGGAAGGAGAAGAAGAGGGAAGTAGCTGGGCTACCCCACTTGGAGTACTGCATCCAACTCTGGATCCCTCAACACAGGAATGACATGGACCTGTCAGAGAGCATTCAGAGAAGCACCACAAAAATGATCTGAGGGATGGAACACCTCTCCCGTAAGGACAGGCTGAGAGAATTGGAGTTGTTCAGCCTGGAGAAGAGAAGGCTCCAGGGAGACCTTATTGCAGCCTTTCAGTACTTGAAGGGGACCTGTAAGAAAGATGGGGACTGACTTTTTAGCAGGGTGTGTTGCTATAGGACAAAGGGTAATGATTTTAAACCAAAAGAGAGTAGATTTAGACTAGACAGATAAGGAAGCTATGACTAATAGCCTGCTCCAAAGGGATCAGGATACAGTGGTCCAAGATCCAGGGCTTTCTTCTCCCTCTGCTGTCTTTGGTTGGTGGTGTTGCAGAGAAATAGAGACTTTTGTCTCTCTCTGTAGCAGAGACTTTGTTGTCCTTTACATCTCTCTGCATCCTCCCTCTGCCCAGCTCCACACTTCTTCATAACGTTAATGTTATTTGGGTTTATTCTATATCTCTGGGCATAAGAAGATCAGAAAACATGCCTGAGCAAGACAAATTACCATCCTAGGCAACTGCTACATCTTCCTATGTAATAAATTGTCTCTGAAAGTTATCAACATATTTGCATTGGTTTACAAGCCCCAGGACATCCCAACAGGGAAGGAACAGTCTGATCCTTCCAGAAGGAAGTAGGAAACCAGGCAAAGGCAGGAATGGTGTTTATCTTCTTGCCTGGAATTTTTTTCTGTTTTGATGAGCCAGTGTCATCCTCTATGATCTTTCTGCATTCAGGAAAGAGCAAAGGAAGTACTTTGTACTGTCATAAGTTGAAACCAAATGAAAAATGGCAAAAATACAAAAGAAAAACAATAGGAAACATATTTTTATGAAGCAGAAATCTTCCTTTTCTTTCAGCACTGATTTCAAGTATAAAATTGTGTTTTACAGTACACATTAACAAAATTGTCCAATTGCCTTTAAAAGAATGTAAAGAATTATACTTTCTTTTTTCATTTCAGGTTTTCAGAAGTGTGTATTGATAATGAATTACAGATAGATATATGTTACATCATATTAGTTGTTAGCGACAGCTCTAATCTCTGCACAAAAAAGTCATGCAATGAAACCTAGCAAAATTACTTTTATAATTTTAAGACATGTATCATATTTTAATTTAAACTGCACAACACAGTAAGTTCTTTGGCTTCTTAAACAGAGTACTGCAATTTAAAATCATGCAAGGACAAATAGCTGGACCAAAAATTCCACTCAGCTTGAGAATTACTCTGAAGTCATGGCCAAAAATTGTATATAATTGCACATAACTACAAAAGGTTTTCTCCATCTACGGGTGCCACATTATTGCTGCTTCATTAGTAGTGAGGCATATTATTCCTTGAGAGATAGTGCAAACTATAATTATAGGTTATTTTGAGACTTTCATTAGAATCTCCTGGTTTTATGTGCAGATGAATTTCAGAACAATCCTTCTTTGGGGGTAAAATTTTCCAAGTTTGGTCTCGCCTAAATGTTTGGTTTTGTTTGCCTTTTGCGGTGTGAAACTTCTGAGGCAAGTAACTCCAGGTGTTTTGGAGGGGAGAGTAAATATAATTCTTCAACATCAGTAGAAGCTTCTTTTTTCTTAATAAATAAATAGCTAGGAAAAAAAACCATGCTCTCAGGCCCCATGGTTTGGAAGTGAGAGTTTAAAGAAAGCAGAACGTTTTAAACCCTTGACTTGGATGTTGGCAATGCTGGGATGCTCTGCAGGCCACCTAAGCATCTTCACTGGCCATGGGCCTCTGGAAGTGAACCCATTCCTCTGGCCTGTTTTCCATTCATAACAGTGAACCTGTCTACACTGACAGATTTACAGTAGTCTATGTCAAGAAAGTGGACTCAGCTATCAGACCAATGATCCACAGTGGCTGTGCCCATGTCGTTTCTCAGGGTCAGCCCCTTGAGAGCAGACAGTCCTTTCAGCATAGGCAGGAATCTGTTCTTCCTTGCTCACTTCCTTGTTTCCTTCTTTCCTCCTCTTCTCTCCTTTCTCTTCTTTCCTTTCTTTCCTAGTGGTATTTTGTCCTCCTCAATTCTCCTTCAAGGATACTATTCAA
Source organism: Phaethon lepturus (assembly GCF_000687285.1). Classification (NCBI taxonomy): domain Eukaryota; kingdom Metazoa; phylum Chordata; class Aves; order Phaethontiformes; family Phaethontidae; genus Phaethon; species Phaethon lepturus. The sequence goes on from NW_010539729.1 coordinate 41,595, forward strand.
AAGATTTATAGGGCAAAAGGAGTAAAAACCAAGGTTTTACAGTCAAGTACAGGGCTATACTGCCTGTTCGTAGCTTTCCCAGACATGAAATACCCTGAAAACTGCACCCAGGTTTATATTTCAGTGGTAAACATGCAGTTTAAGTAAGTAGTTGAGTAATAGAAAAGCAATGACAAGGCTTCACCCCATTCATGGAGTGCCCCACAAGCAATGTGAAGGGCAGCATGTCTTCCTCATTTCTGCTTTTGCCTGTGGCACCAGGCATAAGACACCGGGCCCTTGCTGTGAATTGTTGCCACCAAGTCAAGTCCTGGCAGTCCCATCCACTGACAGAGTTCAGCACCCAAACAGCAAGTGGCATCACATTGCAGCAGGTGATAGGTTGCCTCTGCAGGTATAGAGAAAAAGATAACGAGATTAGTTTTTATTTGTACAGTGCAGAGATCAGCTTTTACTGATCCCTAAGTGGCAGTGCAGGGGCAAGATGGAGCACAGCCTTAAAATGCTGTAAAAGAGACAGTCTTAGAATCACAGAATCATTAAGGTTGGAAAAGACCTTCAAGATCATCAAGTCCAACACCATGTCCCAAAGTGCCACATCTACACGTTTTTTGGGTATTTCCAGTGATGGTGACTCCACCACCTCCCTGGGCAGCCTGTGCCAATGTTTGACCACACTCTCAGTACAGAAATTTTTCCTAATATCCAATCTAAACCTCCCCTGGTGCAACTTGAGACCATTTCCTCTTGTTCTATCGCTAGTTACTTGGGAGAAGAGACCAGCACCCACCTCACCATAATCCCCTTTCAGGTAGTTGTAGAGAGCAATAAGGTCTCCCCTCAGCCTCCTCTTCTCCTGACTGAACAACGCCAGTTACCTCAGCCACTCCTCATAAGATGTTCTCCACACCCCTCACCAGCTCTGTTGTCCTTCTTTGGACACGTTCCAGCAACTCAATACCCTTCTTGTAGTGAGGGGCCCAAAACTGAACCCAGTATTCAAAGACTACTCTGGAGCCCTTATCTTCAGTGGCTTTGAAGACCTAGGATAACACAATTAGTCCAAAAGATCTTTATTAACATCTTATCATATTGTTTTCTTCAAATATCAAGCTCATTCTCACTGAGATCTCTATCACAGACTGACCTGCCTTCATCCAGCTCAACTTCAAGATGCATCTTGGGCAAAAGATGTTTTAGAAAGGACAAGCAATTGGACTGGCATTGTCACATGATTTGGACTATTCTGGGGCAGGAACTTGTCAGCACTTCCTCTGCTGCCTTGGCTGAGGCAAAGGAGGCCATGCTTGCCACTGGTGACTCACTGAGATAGTATCTCTCCAACATTGATATTACAAGGCAGGGGTTGTGTCAGCTACAGTACACATTGTCCCAGGCAGAATCATCCTGCCATTTAAGAGCTTCCACTACTGCAAATAGCTCTCCCACTTCTTTGCAGGGTTATTTTAACTCTCAAATGGCTCTCCTTGGAAACATATGTGTCTTTTTAAAGCCAAAGCTGTTACAGATGAGGATGAACTAACAGCATAAAGATGGCTCTCTGGGAAGATTCAGTCTCATTTAGTTTCATCCCTTTTTTAAAAATTGCCATGTTGATGATTGGTCTGAAAGCGAAGGCAACTTTCTCATGTCTTGTATAATACAAAATCTTTCTTGTATCATCTCCAGAGCCAAGTACAGAAAAGGCCTGCATCTGAGAGATCTGGAAAAGTTTAATGCAAGGATTGTGAGGCTAATACTTTGGAGAAAGCCAAACACAAACTTAAGGAATGTTTGGATGCAATTTTTGCATTTTGAGTTTCTTTTGTAGACTGTACTCTTCTATCTACACAAACTGCTTGAATTCCTGAAGGAGACTTCTTTTTACATTGCTTACCTCTTGTGGAGCTTTTCCTTCAGAGGAAAGCTACGTTAGGCTTCATTCCCCTGTGACGTTCAGAGTTATCATGGGGAGCTTTTTGCAGCATCTGTCTGACAAAAGAACACTGAACTACAGGGATACCTGTTATCTGAGGACTTGTCTGAAGACTGTAGGGCATTGAACAATGAAGTGTTCTGTTGTAAACTGTCACAAAGTCAAAAGTCAACAGGAATAATGTGAGTAAAGTGTATTGTATTCTTTGACCCACTGACATGGGAAATGGCCTTAAGTCCCATGCCTCCTGCCCTTGAACAGATCTGCTTTGAATCTACCAACTTGTGCTGCGCTGTGCCATACCTCTTTGTACTGGTACATGCCTGGATTTGCAAACACAGCTGTAGTTTCGCTCCATGGAAAACTGTCTAATGAACACTAGGATAGATAACTAAAGAACCTCTAGGAACTCACCAAAGTACTCCAACTCCAAAGAAAAAAAAAAGAAAAAAAAAAAAAAGATGTTTTTAGGTGGTCCGAATCTATTTATGCCCCATATAGCCCCTAAGCCCTATAGGAGAAGTTTGAGGAAGTCTAGCATCCAATATTGAACTTTTGACTCATGACATAGGTTGTCCTTAACTTGTAGGGAAACAGTTTCATTCATTTATGAGGTGTACTTTAATACTGGCTCATGGGGTAGTGTCATGTGGTAGATATGCATGGTTCAAGGTGAGTATTGGAAGGGTCCTGACATTGAGTTGCTACTACTTGTGAGCTTGGTAGTGTGCCCAAACAATTTTCATTCTGCACCATACAGAAATCTCTGGGATGTTCTGGAGTCCCGTAAGAGCTTGCATGGTACACGTAGGTAAATTGTTGCAGCCTAGAACATTCTGACTTGGATGGAAATTGAGTGAGATTTAGTATAGCAGTGTAGCTTTGGCTCATTTTGTCTCCTTTAGGCTTCCATCATTGTTATAACAATATTCACTTGTCATTTTAACAATTATTCTCCTGTTAAAAATATTATAAAAAGATATAAAATGACTTATCTTCTCAATGTAGTCTGGTCCTTCAGGCAAATATATTATCAGCTCCTATTTTTAAAAGCATATTGTGCACAGGGGACTGCAAAGGCTATTAATAAGTCTTCTAGTATGATAGGTAAATATTTGTAAATAAAACACATATTATTTACCTGATAAATGCCCTGTCAGAGTTGTTCTGGTCTTTTGCACACTGTAAATATGCGTTCAGGTGGATCTCATTATTTTCAATTGTGTATTGTGAGTATTTCTACTTTTAAAGATTGCTCAATTGATACCGGTTATCCAAAGCTGTGACAGATGAAGTTCAGAAGAACACTGACCTAACACTGACCTCATTTTCTACCTGAAAGTAACAACCTTTGAAGGTGTTGAGAACTAGTTCATTATTCATTTCTTTGTAGGCTCATGTCTTGTTTCAATTTAAGTTGTCATGTTGGTTCTGCATGGTGATATATTCCTTTTCATGGCAGATGAAGAGGCTGAGTTAAATCCATTCTATGAAGGTCATCCACACCTTTGAACCTTGATCTCAGTAGTGAGATGCAAGTATTTTATTCAGTGTCAGGTTGTCCTTCTCCTGTACAGTGGTGGAACACATTTTTTTAACTAAAGCCAAGCACTCTTGTGTCTGATGGCCCACAATAGCCTGTCATTAGTGTATGTATTGAAACTTTATTAAACAAGAAGCCAGAGCTGTTCCTAGAGCTTTATTGCAGGAAACGTATTCAGGGAATACGATCAAAACTTGTTAAATACACATAGTGAAAAAATCCAGAAACTGCTGGTCATAAAAAATGTTTCTAAATTAAATGCTCTTATGTTTAAATTCCTATTCTTTTTTTTTTCAAATTAACAATAGCTCATTTTAGATGTGGTCAAATTCATCATGGAGAGGATGTCACTTGGTAGATGCAGCTCCTTCCCTTCTGTGTTGGTTGTCCTGAATACGGTCACAGTTGTCATTTTCCATCTAGGCCATGCATTGTGATCCACATAGGAGGTCTGTTGCACCATTTTCAAATCTCTTTCATTATATTCTGAGTTGTTACCAGATTCCTTTCTGCAAAAAAAGGAATGATACACTTTGCTGAAACCAACTGCATTCTTGAATCCTGCTGTCTCCCATTCCTTTCAGAAGGTTTTATAGTTTTTCGTCTACTCAGTCTTGCTATTTTGGCGCGAAAGAGGAATGGAAGGCACATTAGTATTGTCTCACAATTTTTGGCAATTACTGTTGACAAGCTACTATAAAATTCTGGTATTTATCAAAACTAGCAAATACATTTCAAAGGAACAAGAAGTTAAGTGATATCTAGAATGAACTAAAGAACACAGGAAAATTTTGTGAGTAGAGAAATGCACTGGATTTTAGGATGTATGGGTTTAATTTTCTGGTGTTGTTTTAGATACCTATAGCCTTGAAAACTGTTGAAGGAAATAAACTGATAATCACGTTGCACCGTAACTTCAATCAATCCACTCTTCTCATGCAAAGCTTCCTTAAAGAAAACACACCTTTTCAAAAAGAAATCAGTTTTGGCCTAGTAGTAAAGTAACCTGATCTGTTGACTACAGTTTTACTGTCATATGACAAGCAGAGAGAAAAATAGTCTTCCATGTGACTGGTCTTATCATAGAATCATAGAAAAGTTTGGGTTGGAAGGAACCTTTAAAGGTCATGTAGTCCACCCTCCCTGCAATGAGCATGGACATCTTCAACTAGATCAGGTTGCTCAGAGCCCTGTCCAACCTGACCTGGAATGTTACCAGGGATAGGGTTGCCTCTTTGGGCAACCTGTGCCAGTGTTTCACAACCCTCATTGTCAAAAATTTCTTCCTTATGTCTAGTCAAATCTAATCTCTTTCAGTTTAAAAAGATTACCCCTTGTCCTATCACAACAGGCCTGGCTTAAAAGTCTGTCCCCATCTTTCTTATAGGTCCCCTTCAAGTAGTGAAAGGCTGCAAGAAGGTCTCCCCGGAGCCTTCTCTTCCCCAGGCTGAACAACCCCAACTCTCTCAGCCTGTCCTCAGAGGAGAGGTCTTCCATCCCTTGATCATTTTTGTGGCCCTCCTCTGGACCTTCTACAACAGGTCCATGTCTTTCCTGTGCTAAGGGCTCCAGAGCTGGACACAGGACTCTAGGTGGGGTCTCACCAGAGTACAGTAGAGGAGCACAATCACCTCCCTTGACCTGCTGGCCATACTGCTTTGGATGCAGCCCAGGATACAGTTGGCCGCCTGTGTTGGCTCATATCCAAATTTCATCCACCCCAAGTCCTTCTCAGCAGGGATGCTCTTGATCCCTTCATATCACAGCCTGTATTGATTCCCGGTTGAATTCTGGTTACCCAGACCCAGGGGCAGGACCTTGCACTTGACCTTCTTGAACCTCATGAGTTTCACATGGGCCCAGTCATTGAGCTTGTTCAGGTCCCTCTGGATGGGATCCTGTCCCTCAGGTGTATTAACGACACCACTCAACTTATTGTCATCTGCAAACTTGCTGAGAGTGCACTCAATCCCAATGTCTATGGCACTGATGAAGATATTAAAGAATGCTGATCCCAGTTTGGACCCCTGAGGGACACCACTCATCATCTATCTCCATCTGGACAATGAGTCATTGACCACTACCCTCTGGGTGTGACCATACAACCAATTCCTCATCTACCCACCAGTCCACCCATCAAATCCATCTCTCTTCAATTTAGAGAGAAGGTTGTTGTGGGGGACCATGTCAAAGGCCTTACAGAAGTCCAGATAAAGGACATCGGTAGCTCTTCCCTTGTCCACTGAAGTGGTCACTCCATCACAGAAGACCACTAGGTCAATCAAGCAGGACTTGCCCTTGGCGAAACCCTGCTGGCTGTCTCAAATCACCTCCCTGTCCTCCATGTGCCGTAGCAGAGCTTCTAGGAGGATCTGTTCCCTGATCTTCCCAGGTGCAGAGGCTGGGCTGACAGGTAGTTCCCAGGTTCCTCCTTGCTACCCTTTTCAAGGATGGATGCAATGCTCCCCTTTTCGCAATCTCCAGGGGCTTGACCTCACTGCCATGACTTTTCAAATATCATGGAGAGTGGCTTCGCAACTACATTAGCCAATGCCCTCAGGACTCCGGGAAACATCTCATCAGGTCCCATAGATTTACGTATGTTTAGGTTCCTCGGGTGGTGTCAAAGCCCTTCTGATTATTCTTTGCATCCCTTGCCAATTTCAGCTCCAGCTGCACCTTGTTCTCCCTGACCCCATCCCTACACAGCTGGGCAGCATCCCTGTGCTCTTCCCAGGATACCTGTCCCTGCTTTCATTGCCTTCTTTAAAGGTAATTAGGAAACCAAACTTTTTTTTCTAAATCTTTATCCAGCCCCAGATTTTTTACAATTTATACCTCTTCTGATTTTTTAAATAATGGTATATGCCAGCTATAACAATTTTAAATTTCTGGTGTGACCAGAAAATGACCGTTCCAGCCAAGCAAGGAGTGAAATGCTGCACTCTGGGGGAAGCAGCTTACTTCTGATTTCAGAAAATTTCTTTCTTTTGCTTAGGTGGAATTATTGTATAATTTGGACTGTTTCCAGCACTTGATTGTTGTATTCAGGCATGCCATCATGATCTCAAATGCTCTTTCTAAAGAAAGAGAGCAGGGCAAGAAACCTGATGTGGATGTGTTTCTCATAACATCTCATAGTTTGAATTCATGATAGATATATCAGCAATAGAAGTATAATGAAAACTGTAAGTTGATTGCATTCAGATAATTCAAGTTTCTGTCTGTTGGATGCTAAAGTTAATAATAAATATCCAGGCACTGTTTTTTATTTAAAAAACCCCCAGACCAGCTAGCCCTTATAACTGTTATGATTTCCAACTGAACTATCATCTATCGGTGGAGCTACAGAAAGTGACAGTAGAGAGAAATCTTTATTTACCAAGTGGAAGGTGAAAAAAGAAATTTTTTTTTTTTTTTTGCAAGGAACCTATCCTCCCTCTGTCTTGTGGCACCATAATATCTTGTATCACATGAGAGTATCTTGACATAAAATGCATTGGTAAAATATTACGGTATGATGGAGAAGAACAGTTTACATTTGAAAAAAAATCGATATCAAATATGGATAATGGTATCTACAGATGGATGTAGATATCATTAGAGATATTTACTAGATAGCTAACTAAAACTAGTTAAGTAGAGAAATAAAATCTTGTTCCACCTAGAAAGCTGGACATGTTTCTCCAGGAAGTGTTTTATTTTTCTGAGAGGATTCAATACTATCCCTTGTGTAAGGAAAGGTGAAAAAAACTTTTGTTTTGTCTGCTGCATAACTCCTGTGTGTGAAAATGCTGCTGGAGTAGACATGAAGCTCTGTAGGCAAGGTTGGATATCTTTTATCAAAGTAGAAGAAAGCACAGCCTGATACCGTGTCTCTGTCAGAAATAAGGGCTCCTACTTCTCAAACCGCCATAGTTGTTTCTTACTTTTTTTTTTTTAATTTACTCACTGCTATGTGAGGGTTAACCTGGAAAATCATTAAAACTTCTTTTAAGATAAATGATAATATTATATCCACCATGCATCCTTTCTTAAATAAACAGTCAAACTCCTTAAATATCTGGACATGCTAAGAAATATTTTCTGTATTACCAGCTTCCCAGCAAAGATGGCTAAAATCCAGAAAAAAATGTTCTTGGATACTTAGGTATCTCTTCTGGGTCAAACTCTTGAACTAGAAGATGCAGGGTGTTTGAGATCTGGACCCGCAGGAATGGCTTTTATGCGAATGCGTTTCCTCTCATTTACATTGTGTTTGATATTTTTGAGGCTGGTTCCCTTCTGTGAACTTTTAGCCTATGGCTGGGGGCTGGAATGAGATTAAGCTCATTCCCAACATAAAAGACATGAACAAGGGAAAAATACAAGCCTGTATTTCTGAGTAGCTGAAATATTGCTTTTGGCTTGATTGCACAGTCTTTATTCATATTAATAAAAACTTATCGAGGAAAGCAGGCTTACCAGTTTCAACAGGAGGAAAAAAAAAAAAAACACAAAAGAACCTAACAAAAAAATCAGTGACTACTGTGAACAAGTATTCATCCACAGAAGCAAGATTTGCACAGTCTAGTCCAGTTAATAGTAAACTATTATAGACATTTACTTGACTACCTTTTGTATGATTCTTGGCCAGAAAGCCTTGAGGATAGAGTACTCTGCTTTTCTTACTGGGGTAAAGAAGAAAAGCTAGTTCTGATCAGCCTTATTTGCATGTAATTTACCCATAATTCCACCTGCTAGCTTTTGATTTTTTGATTTATTTGTGCCAATGGGTGGTTTGGCACCTTACTGCTTCCAGGAACAAGGGAGGTATAAAGTTGGTTTGGAAGCCACCTTTTCCTCTCAGCTGTGACAAGTGTAAACTCAGCATAGCTGAATGCTCTGAGTTGGCCATACAAAAATACTTTGGCACCTAAAGTAACATCAAAGTCCAAATTCCAGTTCAGTTTCTTGCTGCCTAATCTTGCAGATTCCTTCATTTTTAGGAATAAGATCTTCTTGATACTTATCTAGAGACTTAATTCTTAGATACTCCGTGTGGACACTCCAAGAATTGCCTACATTCAGGCTATGCTGCTCATTAGGTGCCTTGTTTGCACTTGAGACCCATAGAGTTACAAATTTGACATTTTTTTTTACCATTGATTGTGGGATCTGCTTAGGAAAATGTGCTGTGAACACACTGATTACTTCATTGAAACATGATGCTGGTGGATAGTGAGTGCCTTAGCTCCTGGGCACTCTCTTCTCCTTCCTCAGCATGCTGAGTCTTCAACTATATGTGCAAAGTGGAATGACTGAACAAAAAGGACAAAAGTAACATAGTTATACCAAGAAATACTCTACAGCCAGCCACTGGAGTATTTATCAAAGGGCTTGGAGGTACAGACTAAATTCTCAGAGAACAGAAGAAAGATTTCATCCCATATGCCAGCTAAACGTTGCTGAATAAAAAAAGAACACCATCAAGAGCTGCTAGCATATTTTACAAGGCACGTGTGTGTGGCTTAGTGAGAATTTTTGTAACTGTGAATTGAAAGTGGAAGGAATTGCCTTCTTTCAGCCAGAGATTGCTTTATAATTCGCTTTGAATGGTGGGTCTTAAAGCTCTGCTTCAGTGTCCCATTCAGCAGCCTGGCTTGCATGAAACTGTTTTGGGCAGCTTACTTTGCCCCTAGAGGCAGATTAGGGGCTTAACCCAGGGCTTCAAGGCTCTCCTCTGTACAGCTCGCTAGTAGGTTCAGTTACATTATTTATCTCAAGAGAGAGGCATGTTTGGCCTCGGCTGCCCAAACTAAAAACAATCTAACATGGTTTCATGTTGTATGCATTAGAAACAGATGTAACAGTTACTCACTGGTCAAGTGTAAAGTATCTGGAGAATCAGACTCCCCTAGTGTAAGATATTAAGTTGTCAATTTTAATTTTCATTAAGATACCGTTTCATAAACTTTCTGTCTTCAACAGAAGGTACTGCATATAAATAAGTATCTGCTTCCATTGCCATAGGTATAATTTATCCAACAATTTGGTTGTCAATACTTTTTTTTCAGGATGTCACTGACATTTGGTTCATGGTTTCTGCGGCAAAGTGGGTTAGTATGTATGATCACTGAGGTAACTCTAGTACTAAAGGTGGAAGAATGATCAAGAAATATTTCAAAAGTTAGTGTGCTGCTTACCCTGATAACAGCCTTAAATATCCATGTACAGTATATAAAAAACAGGACACTGACCAATTTTTCTATGGTCACATCTTGTCCTGCTACCCATTCTCCTGTTCCTACTGCTTTCTGAGGATTTTCAACTGTGCTTAGGTTTTGCATCACTTTCTTTGATCCTAAGTAAATGGCACTAAATCAATTTTCTTAGTTTTAGAAATAAGTCTCCCTGACAGATTAACTCTGCTAAAGACTGGGCACTGATTGTAGGTTTTAAGTGGAATGGAAAATATACTTTCATTGAGGAGAAAACTGCACACACAGAAGAGGGTTATTTCTTTGCCAAAAAAAAAAAAAAAAAAAGGTTCCTGCTATGTACATCATGGGAAAACTTGTTAAATGGTAAATCTGGAAATGGCCATTAGTCCAACATTGCCTGTTTTTCTCAGTTTACACCACTTGCCGAATGCAAGGTTCTGTCTCTTTGATATTCCTCTCTGATGACAGTTGGAGGTGAGGGAAAGAGAATATTAGTCTACCTCAGTCCACCTTTGTACATGAAGTGAAGGTGTTTATGTTAGGAGGTTCATATTCTTAGACTTCCTTTATTCTCAAACTAAAAAAAATTATCGGTTAGATGATCCAGAGTGGTAGCCTAAGGCACTCAGATGTGTCCGCTGGAAGTGCCTGTTCATCCCATTCTCCGTCAGCTGTACACAAAGCTAGAGGTGCTGGGCCTCTTAAGCCAGATGCCTAACACAGGCTGAGGATACCTTCAGTGTCTGTGCTGCTTTGAATTTGGGAGCCAATTTGTGTGCTTTATGGGTTATCCCAAATTTTTTTTTTTGTTCCAGAATCAGCACTACTCATATTTTGCACTGAAGTTTAATTTAGGAATAATTTAATATATATCATTTTTTCTTGTATCTGCATACCCTCCAGACTTACAGTACAGACAATTATTCCCTGTGTTTACATTTGCGTTGTCAAAATAAAGAAGTGGTATGGTCAAGAGAAGGGAAAAAGAAAAGGAGGCAACATACAATGGAAGAAAAAAGATACTTAAGTGACACAAAAGTTATTGAACAAGTTAACTACAGTTCATTCTTAGCTCAATTCTCTTTGTATAATAATATGAAATCAAGAAGAGAATCAATATCTCACAATTTTTAATTACTTTTTTCTTCTCTGCTTCTTTTCCTTGAGAGCTATATGTTTTTAGTGTTTTGTTAGAGATTCTCAGAAGTGATTGGGAACCCTGTTTAAAGTTCCGTCACCAGTCAGTCGGCAGGTTTTTATCTTGTAGATGATCTTTCTGAATAATAATGTATTTTTTAAGGAAGATCCATCTTGCATCCAAAAAGATTATCATCTCTGTGTCAGTTTGGAAGTCTAAAAGAAGCTTTGAGCAATTTGACTGTGAAGGTACATCCTTTGACGTGAGCACAACAGAACTAAGCAGTAGCTGAGCAGCGATTTGTGCTGGTAGCTTTCAAATGGTAGATGTAAGTGCACCTTAATATTTTTGTGAATCTAGCTCTTTGAGTTGGTTATGTGAATCTAGCTCTTCATTGTTAGCTATTTCAACTTGAAACACTTGGGTTATTATTTGCAGAGGTACTGAATATTCAAGGCTGTATCTAAGGTTAATAGAGAATCTATTAAAAAAAAAGTTACGTAGAATTTGAATTACTCTGAAAAAATGGAGTACTTACCTTGGCAGTACCTTGGCAGTAAAAGAGTTACCACTTTTAGATTAATCTTAATATGCCTTTGTACATTGAACGACCAGTAAATAAAAATAATGCCTGGAATCACATATAGACTGAAGAAGTTAAAAAGAAGTGCTCAGTTGTTTCTGGGGTGAGATAAAGAGCCACTGGTGTTGTGGGGGGGAAAGCACATAATTATGTAGCTAATTGTTTTATCGTATGCAAATACACTAAGAGGAGAACTGATGTTGTCTGGGCAACTTTAGTTTTGGCATTGGCAGCTTTCCAAATCTGAAGCACAGTTAAACACAACTAAACATACTAGTTATCAGGAATCTGCTCTTCTGTGTATATACAAGAGTAATTTTGAAGTTTATGTCACAAATTTGTTTTCTTAACTGTTTAAGATCAAACATTGAGATTTTAAAAGATACTTTCATTATAGCTGTACTTGTGTATTTTAGAGGATGGATATCAGGTTGAAGTAAAAGAAATTACTTTAATGTATACTGATGAGATGTGGAGTAACAGTATTTCTTCCTTGTAAGGATGTAGCTGGTGAAGGGATGCACAAGCATATGCCAGTTGTACCCTTCCCAGGGAAGAAGGAAAGACCGTGAGAAAGGTATACAGATGGCCAAGGCATGTCAGCTCAGGTGAGATGGTAATTTGTATCAAACTGTGATCTGGGAGACCTGCATCAGTACTGACATCGCATATGAATGCTGAATAGTCTGAACAGCTCGTTAGGGAAGAGTGACAAATGACCTTTGATGACCTTGTTGCTACTTGGACTGCAGTTCTGCTTCAGCAGGCTGGGTTATGAGCAAAATGGGTTTCTCTAAGCCATATGCATCCTTGGCCTCAGGAAAACTCACTAAGGGCCGTCTGGCTGACAAATTGATTTATTCCCCAACTTCCTTTCCAGGTTGCTAGTGATTACTGTGATTTTTATGTAAAATCATAAGTCTTGGCTTTCTATTTTACTTTTTTTTTCTTTAAATTATTTTTAGAAATGTTTGGCTTGATTTTTAACACAGAGGTTTGTGTTCCATTTTTGTGTGTTTTTATTGCTTCTGTCCTTAATTATACTTTCATGTTCAAGAACACAGAAATAATTTTCTCAGCATCAGCCTGACCTAGTATTGGAAATTACAGTGTATGAAAAAGGAATTCTATGCCCATGTCACTGTGCAAAGCTTCACTTTAGCTACTTGGCAGTGTCATGGCTAATTCATTGGCATTATGTACCTATACAGCAAACTCGTATTATTTTCATTTTAATAATAATTAAATTTCATTTTTCATTGTGGAAACTGAGGCACACAGAAATATGTTGCCAAAACTTCTCTAGAAAGCTGGGGATTAAAACTAGCTGTCCTGAATTGATCTATGAGTCACTATGCAGTCTGTCTAAATAGATGACTGTGCCCTGCATCAGCTGAAGCTCCCAGCTGCTCTGAAGTGCACGATCTCTGTAGGTTCTGAAGAACAGCTTTTCAGAGAAAAAAAAGATGTGTATGACTAAGGATTGAAGGCTGAGGAAGGGAACAAAGAAAAAGAAAGTTTTTCTACCAGTTAACCCCAGAAGAAAAACAGAGTATTGAACAGTTATTCCCTGAAAAACTGATTATTGAACTGATATTCTCTTGGGACTGAGCTGTGTCTGGTTATAAGGCACTTATTTTAACCACTAGAAGAGGAGAGGAAGTGCAAGAAGATTGCACAGCTGTTGTTTGTCCCTACCTTTGTTGCTGATGAGCCTTGTACACAGTCCATGTAGGGACTATCACAGGCTATTCTTAAAAAAAAACCCCACAAATAAAAATTTTTGGCATCCTTCACAGATCGTTTCCATTCTGCAGCTAAGGGAGCCTCAGAGACGTGAAGAATTACATGCCTTTTTTTCCACCAAAGAACAACTCAATTTAGCTTTTGTTACAATCACTTTCTCTCATATCCTTGTTTTCCACAGAAGTTACTCATTTGAGTACTGGCAAAATATATCTCTGCATTGCCTACTGACTGTGCAAGATCCCAGTCTGAGGACCATGACAACAAGAAGGGAATCAGCAAGGTTTAATAGATTCCAGCGGATTACGGATGAGGATCAGAGAGAGGTGGTATTTTTAATGCAGTTACCTTGAACTAGACATTCTCTCTTCTGTCTGTCCTTTACATTATGCTGTGATTTGGTTCTGAATAAAGCTATGTGTGAAGTCACTGAAATTAATTTTTTACTTCCTAAGTTTCTTTGGCTTCTCAGGTAGAAGCCTGTGCTCTTGAGGCTGGAGGTCATCAATTCTATTTACAATGCTGAATGCATAAGCTTGCCTGACAATCTTGCTGTTCAGAGATGGCCGCAGATCATTACAATGGTAGCACAGTCTTGTTTCAGAATTTTTTACTTCAGGGTAACACATCATATCTAAATGGAAAAGAAAATTAACACTCAGACTGCACTTGAATTTCTCAGACAGAAGGCAAGGTGCAGTCTGACACATGAATTCCATACATTTCCAAAACTTCACCTTTTACTGATTCTGCTGCTCAGCATTTAAATCACATAAAGATTACTGTATAATTTCACTGATCTGACACATCTTCCTTTGGGATTGGGCATAATGCTTTTTTTATCTTTTAATTTTTTTTTTTTTTTTAAATTGTGGAAAGAAGAGCAGATTTTAAAAGCCACTGCCATTTCAATGGAAAAAATCACACACCAGCTGGTTCAAACTGTATGCAAAATAATGCATGTGTTAATTTGCCATTTTACAATGTACTTATGCGACTTGATCCAATGATTAACCAATGATAATTAAACAGTTTGGGAAATAAGTCATGCATTTGTGAACTTGAGGTTTAGATAGTATTCTCTTTAAACCCGAAAACTCCAGAGCATGGTATAATTTGAAAATTTCTGTCAGTGGTTGACCCAAACATTTCCTGGGATGGCATCCAATTAGTGGCAGCACAGAAACAGTCAAACCTCTTCCTATTGGTCCATCTATCTGCTACATTTGTTTAATAACTTAATCTGTCTGGCCCATAACAGTACAGTATCTGAATCCCTCTAATTTAATGCAACAATCTAAATAGATTAAAGAAATTTATTTATTGTCCTGTCAAGGGAGAGAGTCCCAAAAGATCCCACAAACGATGCTATGATATGGATGAAAAAAGTTATTTACAAAGTCTGAAATGCAGAAATATATTTTGCAATCCCTTCTGAAATGTGTATTTTTGTATAAGTGGGTCTCATTATCTAGGCCCCATCTTCTCTGAATGTTTGTCTCATGCATCAGTCATCCATTTTTTCATCAGGAAAATAGTTGTCATGAGATGGCTTGAACCATGGACACAGATCAGATGCAGATTTTTGGGGAGACATTAGTGTCAGAGTGCTCCATCTTTGATCTAAGACTAAACCTGTCTTGGTCAAATTATTGTTTGCCTCAGGAAAGGTGGCAAGGTTCTGAATGTAAGAAGCAAAAAGAAGCGTTGTAAGTCTTTTAGTATGAGTCCCAGATGTTCTACATTGACATTTATTATCCAGAAAAAGTAGAAGTCAGCAGAAACACAGGTGGTCTTTTTTGCTGTCACAATTTTCATGGCTGCATGAGTAGATGAAACTCCTGGAAACATTGTGTTTCTCACCTTGGTTTCAGGGACAATCAAGGTGAAGGAAGAAATGCAATTTTACCTTAGCAGATTCTTAGTACTGTGTTTGTCTCTGGAATTATTTGCATATTCTCCACTATTTACATTATATATAAAAAAAGTTACCAGCTCATGTCCTAGAATGTGGATGTATAAGTATACATATTGTTTTAAATTTGGGAGTGGTTGTTGGGATGTAGGTAACCTTATGGTACATACTGCTTGATAGCTAATTTTAACAGACTTCTTGTATCTATTGTCCAAATTACTTCATCAAAGGTCTCCAAGAAGTTATAACAGGGAGAAAGTGAATATTTATTACTCTGGAAGTGTAGTTTATTAGGCTGTAATCTAATGTCTATTTTTTCACACATAGCAGATGACAATTTTTCATGGCAAGGAAATAGCTAACGAAATCATCTATTGAAATCTGTCATCTTCTAAAAATAGTGGAATTGTTTTGACTGGGACCAACTGGTATGAAAGGCCACCATGGGAAGGTCCTTCATCAATAGTTTTGAAAATAGAAAATGTTGTCATGAGGTTGTGTAAGGAAATGGAAGTACTGATCCTGGTAACTGGCAGAAAACATGTGATGCAACATCTAGTTGCAATGAACCAAATAAAACTGGAGCAAATGAAACTGGTGAAGCATTTTGAGGGAATGTTAAATGACTGAGATATCCAGTACATGCACAGCACAACACGTTGTAGCTATGTTACTAGGAATTTACAATTTTATGTGGCTTTACCCAAGCATGTCAAACAGTACTTTGGTGTCACAAAGTCAATTTGTCTATGGCATATAATAAAGCATAAAAAATTTCAGCTTCAGCCATGTTACTGATGTCCTATTAACAAGTATGTTGGTTAAAAGGAAAATAGCTTGAATTCTACGCTTAACAGTGTGTCACTAAACTTACAAATCAGAGAATTAAAAGTGAAGTGATGTATTCAAATATCTCTTGAACTCAGTACAAACATATGGGTTTGGGAAACATTTGAGGAGGTAATGAAGGAGCACAAATTTGGAACTCGTTAAAGGAAAAATACAAAGATACGTGATTGTATTTTCCTGTAATTCATAAATACATTATAATAAGTATCATCCTTTTAGATGATCCCTTAATCCATTATTTTTAATTAGAAAAAAATCAGATCATTATGAAAAAATCATCATCCTGCTTACCTATGTTTATTGTACTATATGTACTTTAAATACTTAACCAAATTAAGTTTGAATTTATACACAATTAAAGCCTGAAATGTCAAGAAAGAACTCTTCATTATCCTGAACATCCTTTTTAGTAACTATGTCAGCAGATTTAATATTCTTTTTGTTGTCTTCATTAACTTTTACTCTTTTTTTCCTTTCAGACAAAGCATCAATCCATAATCTCTTTAAATACTAGCAAATGGCACACTGGAACAGCATCTTAGCTTGACAACCTCTAGGAACATTTGTGGTACCTTGTGTATCAGGGTATGTTTCCTCTTGGTAATGAGAACACCTTCAAACACATTAATTCATCTCTCATTTCCTTATAGGATAAATGCTTTGTTTGGGCATTTATGTAAGGTCTAGCA
The DNA here is from genome assembly GCF_000687285.1 of Phaethon lepturus. Classification (NCBI taxonomy): domain Eukaryota; kingdom Metazoa; phylum Chordata; class Aves; order Phaethontiformes; family Phaethontidae; genus Phaethon; species Phaethon lepturus. The sequence goes on from NW_010539729.1 coordinate 58,197, forward strand.
GATTTATATCAGATAATAGAAATAAATCTCACAGTAGTATTTAAAATACTTCTTAAGACTTCATTTTTAAGTGATCTCTACCTAAAAATCCTTACTGATGTTAGAGCTGCTGCTAAGATGATTTTCTAGTACATTGCCCAACACTGTCTCATCTATTTTATCTTGGTTTGAAATAACAATGTTATAAAATTCTAACATTTTAATGTTAGAATAATCTTTTGTGTGTGTGCGTTGGTGTGCATCTGTGTGTATGCCCGGCACACTCAAATCCTTCTCCATGATGATAAGTGCATTCCTTTATTGGAATGTAATAATATTATCCTGGATTTCACCCATTTGGAAATTGTATATTAGAAGTAATGAAGGATTGCATTATTATTTCATCTGGTATTTGAGCTAAAACAACAGTGAATTGTGTTTTCTTGAATCTTAAACACAATTTCTACCCTTCTGAAACAGAAAAAAAATCTAATTGAAGAATGATAAAGTATGCAAGGAATTTGAAACTGTACATGTAATCATTCAAAACTTTGATTTTTTTTATCATAAAATGCTGATAGTTGTTTCTTTGGTATTAACTCATAGCACTCCATGTAATAACTGCAAATACAGACAAATACAGAGGTAAACTTAATTCTGGAAAGCACTTTTTTTTTTGTACTTCTCCATGGTCACAGCAACCAAACTGATTTTACTGTGCCATACATGCTAGCTCTTTTCCACACACTCTGCAATGAAGTGAAGAAGGATGCCGTACAAAGTAAAAGGAAAATGCATGTCACCCAAAATGCAGATTTTTTATACCACAGAAATTTGTATTAGATATACTTTTTACTTAGTGGTTACCTAAGCTGAGAGCAGACCTCTGTTTGTGTATGTACAAAGAATCAGTGTCTTAAGAGATTAACCTGTTTGGGCTTTTTAAACAAGTAAAGTGTGATGGCATGATGGATGGTATCACTGCTTTGACTGTTCAGTTTGCTGCATGTTACACTCTGTCAGGAAGATGTTTGTGGGCAGCAGAAATGAAAGCTGCCAGTTTGCCTTGGACACTAGGGAAGCGAAACCCTGAACTGTGAGGAAACTCCGATGGTAGGAAAGGGAGGTTGCTGCATGCCCAGCTACTGGGCGAGGAGAGCCGGAGTAAGGCAGTGTCCGGACTTCGGGATGAGGCAGGCAGGGGTCAGGAAGATGGCAAGCTGGCAGCATGAGGGCAGATGGTACCCTTCTAACAACAACACACAGTAAGACTTCTCTGTGAAAAGGCAGAAAAAAGATGTCTTTTTCTAAGGCTCAGAGGGGGCTGAGTGTGGTTTGCTTGAACTTTAGAAACCACAGAAAGGTGCCAGACTGTAAGTGAGATAAAATAACTGGCTTTTCAAGGACTCAGGGGAAACACTTGTTGACAAAACCTTTTATATTAATCTATCCACCAAGCAAAGCCGAGTCTTCACTGTTTTAAAAGTTATATAGTTTATACTCTACCAATCAATAGCATTAGGTATTAAAGGTCTTCTGGTATTTCTGTGGCACGGAACTGTGGCTAATTCAAGGTCCCATAATGGATAGGATTTCTCTTTATTTAGATTGTATTGAGGAAGTTTATTCTGGTGGTTTCTCTGTTCTTCTCTGCTCTGCTGAGACCCCACCTGGAGTTCTGTGTCCAGCTCTGGAGCCCTCAGCATGGGAAAGACATGGACCTGTTGGAGCAGGTCCAGAGAAGGGCTGCAAAAATGATCAGAGGGATGGAACACCTCTGCTGTGAGGACAGGCTGAGAGGGTTGGGGTTGTTCAGCCTGTGGAAGTCTTCGGGAATACCTTCTTGCAGCCTTCCACTACTTCAAGGGGCTTCTGGGAAAGATGGCAACAGACTTTTTAGCAGGTTCTGTAGCTATAGGACAAGGGGTAATGGTTTTAAACTAAAAGAGGGTGGATTTGACTAGACATAAGGAAAAAAATTTACACAATGAGAGTGGTGAAACACTGGGCCAGGTTGTCCAGAGAGGTGGTAGATGCCCTATCCCTGGAAACACTCCAGGTCAGGTTGGATGGGGCTCTGAGCGATCTGATCTAGTTGAAGATGTCCTTGCTCATTGTAGGGGGGTATAAATGTTAAAAAAAAAGAAAAAAGAGAAATTAAAAACTTTCAAGAAATACTTTCTCCAAATAATATAACTTAATAATCACTCCTGCTCCCCAAAATTTTCTCTCAAGTTGTTTGGAAATAATTTTTCCAGTATAACTAATAAGAACTGTTTTGCATGGAGGAGTGGGTTGACTTTTGCTGGCTGCTAGGCCAACACGCAGTTGCTGTCTCTCTTGGCCTCTTCAGCAGGTCAGGTGAAGAAAAGATGAAAAGGCTTGTGGGTCAATATAAAGAGGAGATCACTTAACTTACAAGTTACTCTCACAGGCAAAGCAGATTGAACTCTAGGAAAATTGATCTAATATATTGCCAATTAATATAGAGTTGGATAGTAAGAAACAAAGACAAATTAAACTACCTCCCCTCTTTTTTTCCCCCAGGCTCATTTTTACTCCTTTATTCCCATCTCCTCTACCTCCACCCCACCCTGAGAGGCACATGAAGGAGGGAGGAGGAACGGGTGTTGTGCTCAATTCATAGCAGTTCCTCTCTGTATCGCCTTCTTCCTCACACTTTTTCCCTGCTCCAGTGTGGGTCCTCCACAGGCCATAGTTCTTACCAGGGGCCTGCTCCTATGTGGGCTCTCCATGGGCTGCAGGGGAATCTCCTTCTTCTCTGACCTTGGTGGTCACAGAGCAGTCTCTTACACTTTTTTTCTCACTACTCACTACCTGGCAGTGTTTTGCATTTCTTAAATGTTTTCACAGAGGTAACACCAGCTTGGCTGATGAGCTGAACTGTGTGTGCTGTGGTGGGTCTGTTGGACCCAGTTGGAATGGTCGTGTCCAGCTTGGGGCAGTCCTTGATCTCATCTCACAGATGCCACCCCTGTAGCACCCCTTTACCAAAATTTTAATTCTGAAAGAGGAAAATATTACAAAAAGTTTAAGGCCTCTTTTCAGGCCACCTGCTTCCTAATGAAGGTGGACACTATACAACTAATCCTTAAAGACTCATTTACTCTTAAGCAATGCCTAATTCCTATGAGTGTTTAAGACAAAATATTTTATTTGTTTTGGAGAAAGAAGTTGCTTTGGAGGTATCTGAAGATGATGAGAACAAACTGTCCTGGTCATAAAAAAATTAGGGCTACAAATTCCAACACATTGTGGAGTTGTACACAGATAACTCTATAACAGGTTTCAGTCTTTCCTTTACTTCTTTCTTAGAGTAGAGAATAACTTATATATAGTTTGATCTTGAACACCACTGGGATTAGCTTAAAGTTGGAAGTGTGACTTTGTAGAAAATCTCCTAGGTACAGCGTTCTCTCAGAAACTGATATATCGGTGGTGTAAATCATTTTCAGGCCATGAGAGAAAAGTAAAACCACAGCAAACATATATGATGTTTCCCCAGTGTACTTTCTCTTCTTCAGCTTCATGTTTTTTATCTGTTTAGAAATCTTCTCTGGGTTTCTCTTCCATGTATTTTACTAGTCTTCTCTTGAACTCATTTATGGTTTTGATCTTTAACATCATTTGGTGAAGAGCTCCTACTATTTTCTCCTTGTTGCCCAAAGAATGACCTCCTTTTGTTTGTTTTGAAATTCATGCATAAAATTATCAAACTCTCTTCAAAAAATAATTCTCTCTTTATTAGAAGGCTGTGCCAGAACTTCTCTTAAAAGATTATTAAAAAGTTTTCCAATTTTCATTCTAAATGTATTCATGGTCATTTCATTCCCATTTGTTTTGTACTAATTATCTGTTAGTTAATGTTGATTCTTTCAGAAAGAGTCACTATGTCCCTTCCCAGACATTGTTTTGCTAGACTAAACAAACCAAACTCTCTAGCATCTGCTCATAAACCAGTTTTTTATTTCTTTAACTATATACCCTGCACCTTTTCTAATCTTTATTAATGTTTGTTGGGAATGAAAACAGAGATCAAGAAGAGAAATAAATCCAGACTTTTGCCTCCTGCCTCTGGAGATTCTTTTTTAGATTTTATTCCTTTATGTTTCTTTTAACTGTGGTATGCTAGCATACTCTATGTAGCTGGTGATGGTGTAATTCTTTTATCAGAAGATTTTCGATTAGAGATGTTGAAGAAATTAAACACCAGATTGTCATTTACCCTGAGATCTATAAACATCTCTGGTCTTATAATAAATGAAAAAAAAGTATATGTATAATATGTAAGATATAATCCTCAAACAAAAAACCCATTTGTAGTAAGAGACAGACCCCAGCCATACCCTCTGCATCTTGGTAATCTTTGGAGAAGTTCCAAGTCCAATGCCAGTCCTGAATTTTGTGGGTCAATCCTTGCCAAGACGCAGGGAGAACAATGTTGTACAGGGCTCAGAGAGCAACCCGGCATCTGAAGTCTGCCAGAGGTTCCCAGAAGTCTGGGTCTATCAGTGTTATTGGCACCCACAGGTGTCTATATGAATGTGTCTGTCTGTGTCTCCATTTCTATTTTAAACTGCTGTTTCCCCCTTGGGGCAATCACCACATTGACGTCAGAACATTGCCCAGCACCTCATTTATGTCTGGGAAGAGAGGGAAACAGTGTTGAGAAGAGAGCTCAGTGGAAAAAATAATATTCAGTGTGTGTTAAAGGCATTGAGGGAGGAGGAGTAAGTGGAAGAGAAGGGAAATTTTAAGTCAGTGTATTTATGCAATATTGCCTAAATATTGCCTAAACCAAAAAAACTGGTTATTTTGGATATAAATACTGCATTAGTATCCGAGAATACAGTTAAGCAAAAATTTTGGAATATCTGAATACCTGATTATCCATGAAATATCTTGAAGATGTTTCTCATTTTTTTTTCTCCATTTGGGAATTTTCTTATTGCCATTAACAAAAGGCCATGATAAACCTATGATGTTTTTTTCTTTCATTCCATGTGTTTTTCTTAGAGCAATCACACATATCTTTGTAACAGATATAAGATATTTATAGAACTCTATCTTGTTAGTCATAACATCATGTACTTATCTGAAACTGTTGTGAGCTCCAGATGGAGCTAGACAGTATCTTGTCCAACAAACTCTGGTGGTAATGTACAAATTAGTCAATCCATGCTCATGTGTCTTCTTGAGTCAGATAATGACAGCATGGAGTTGTGTTGTGTGTATATATTTTAATGCAGTACTCAATGTCCAATGATTTTTCTTTTTTGTTTTTTTTAATAATGATTCAGCTATTACAGTGGATCAGAATGACTTTTAAGATATTTTTATTGTCTCTGTGGCCTAAAGAACACGTGTTGTAACATGTGTTTACAAAAACAATGCTGGCAAAACACCATGTTACACAACATACAAACTGCAGTCTCATTTACATCTTACCTTTCCTTTTTCGCTCTTACTGAACTTTGTTATCCATTTACTCCTCCTTTCTTGTTCTTTTATTTCATTCCTTCTAACTTAACTCTTCTTCTTCCTTCCCAGTCCTGCAGTCCTGTGGATACGTGAGAATCTTGGCTTTCATTTTTTAACATGGAACTTCATGTTCTTACGATAGTGGATCGGGGCCCAATAACTTAACCCCAAAGGGAAGTATATTATTTGCTACTATTTGAAGATTGTTTGGTTTAAAAGCTGGTCTTATAATTTGGAGGGACTGGCTTCATATTTTCTGAAGGTTTTTGGTTGGCAATATTGCATGGAGCTTCTCCAACCTTGGGCATCTGTAGAGAGACTGATGACAAAAGCAGTCTTTGTATTCGTCTGATCTTGGACATGACTCTTAAATATAGCTGGCTGATATTTTTGCGGAAAAACTGAGTTTGGTTAACATTTTTCTTTTTTCACCAAAGCAGCGAATCTTTATTCCTACCTGTTTCTGCATTCTGCTTTTGCGACTTAAGTACAAAGGGGAAAGATATCCCGACTTTCCTGCTCTTCAGCTAAAACCAAAGCAAACTGCCTGGTTTTCATTTTATTGGTTAAATGGTGGAATAATAAAACAACTTTTAATTTTGTTTGAAGTGTTGTGGGAAGTTTGGTTTTCATCAGACATGTAGAATAGTTGTCCACTGTTCCTTAAATCTCTGGACGTAGCTGTTAACTGTTGGCATTAAGAGCCCAGACCTCTGATTCTTCGCACCGCTAACAGCTGACAACACAGGAAAAAAGTAATACACACCTTCTTCCATAACCCAAAGGTCCTCTTTGCTGTTCTTTGGGAAGCACGGTGCTTTGCTGAGGGACATTGCCCTCTGCAGCCTGTGCTCACAAACAGCGATTTGGTGCTGGCCTCATTCTGGGGCCTAGGGTACCAGGAAAGTTTAGCTCTATTTTGGTTACACTAGGTCTATTTAACCTACAGTGAGTTTTGTTGCTGTCGTTGCTGTGAGGTTTTCTTTGTTTGTGGTTGTTTTTTGAGGGGTGGAGGATGTAGGGTTTTTTTACTTGAGAGTTCATTTTTTAAAGAAAATGGTACAGAATATGTAACCACATAGCAAAAGTCAATAGACACTAGTTCCGCAGGTTAAAAAAAAAAAAAAAAAAAAAAAGAAACAAAATTAAGAAGGCTTATGCTTGCTTGCTTTTCTTAGGCAAAGCTGCAGTTGCCTGTTAGGTGTGCAGGGAATTCAGGATCAGACTCAGTCATTAGCTCTAAACCCTGAGACACTAGCTGGTTAGGTAACCTGGCAGCCAAGTGTTGGAAACATCCAAACATGTCTCGAACACAATACAAAAGAGGTTGATTTACTGCTTTCCCTGCAGCCAGAGCTTGTTTCCATAGAAATAGCTTTGAGTTGCTTCCTGTTTTCCTGAGTCCTTTATATACCTCTGGTACACTGTGTCGCGGTATAAGGGAAAAACATGTGGAGAACTGATTCATCTCTCTCTTGTAATAGCTTTACACTGGTGCTAATCAAGTAATGTGATTAAATTATTCCTGATCTGTAGAGAAGTTTCACTTAGTGGGCTATTTTCATTTAAGGAGATGCACTGAAGTTACATTCTTTGCAATATATTCAGAAGAAATTAATGTTAAATATTAAAAAAAGCTTTAAACAGTAAACTTTTTTATATTTTACATGTACATTTTTACCATTTTAATAGTAACTTGGAGCTATGTGATCCAATTATATTCAGAATAATTAAGACAGAGCTAATTTTAGAAACAAGAATAAGCAACGTTTTTCCACTGCATTGTTTTTCTTTTCCCTTTTTAGATAAATAGGATTTATTTCTCATAAAAATGTGACATTTAAATTTATTCATTAAATGTATTAGCTCATGTATTAGCCTGATGGTTTATTTTGCATAAGTAATTATGTAATTGAGAAATTTGAAATCAGTCTGCTTACAATGAGTTACCTAAACCTATAATACATCACCTCAGGAAAGTGGTCAGAAATGTTAAATACAACATTCCCCTCTCAAAGAGGCCATGCCCTATAACCTTATAGCACATGCCAGTATCTTATTTATTTTTAAGAAAACTAAGTGTATAATGGCTGGAGAAATCAGGTGTCATGCCAATAAATATGTAAAATGATGGCTATAATTTCTTGATAGGCAGAATAATAAGGTATGTAACAAAGTTATGCACTTCAAATTATTCTGAATAATCTCTTCTTATTATTACTTTGGTTGAACTGTGTCCTATACTACAGAGAAAAATGCCTGCATATGAGATGATAATGTTTTGCAATATTCAGTGCCTCCAAATTAAAAATCTATGTATTTCCTCTTTGTGTGATTTTGTGGTGTTACATAATAAGTTTGTAACACCAGTTGTAAGAAATGAGGAAAGGAAGGCAAGGGACCAGCATGGCTGAGTGGAGACCTGATGGGCAAACTAAAGAGCAAGAAGGAAATGAAGAGGCAGTGGAAGCAGTGACAGGTATCTCGGGATGAGTACAGGGATGCTGCCCGGTTGTGTAGGGATGAGGTCAGGAGACCCAAGGGGTGGCTGGAGCTGAACTTGTCAAGGGATGCAAAGAATGGTAAGAAGGGCTTCTACAGGTATGTCAGCCAGAAAAGAAAGGTCCAGGAAAGCATACACTCCTTAATGAGCAAGACTGGTAAACTGACAACAATGGATGAGGAGAAGGCTGAGGTACTTCTTTGCCTCAGTCTTCACTTGCAGTGTCTCTTCCCACACCTCTCGAGGGGATGGACTGCAAGAAAAGGACTGGAGGAGTCAAGTCCCTCCCACTCTAAGAGAAGATCAAGTTCGAGACCACCTGAGGAACCTGAAGTCTATAGGACCTGACAAGATGCATCCCAGAGTCCTGAGGGAACCTGCGGATGTAGTCGCGAAGCCACTCTCCATGATATTTGGAAAGATCTGGCAGTCGGATGAAATCCCTGGAGACCGCAAAAAGAGATACATTGCACCCATCTTTAAAAAATGTAGCATGGAGGAAGCTGGGAACTATTGACTCATCAGTCTCACCTCTGTGCCTGGGAAGATCATGGAGCAGATCCTCCTAGAAGCTCTGCTAAGGTACATGGAAGAGAGAGAGGTGATTCAAGACAGCCAGCAGGGCTTCATCAAGGGCAAGTCCTGCCTAACCAACCTAGTGGCCTTCTAGGATGGAGTGACCACGTTAGTGCACAAGGGAAGAGCTACTGATGTCCTCTATCTGGACTTCTGTAAGGCCTTTGACAGTGTTCCCCACAACATCCTTCTCTCAGTAGAGAGATATGGACTTGATAGGTAGACTGTTGGGTGGGTGAGGAATTGGTTGGATGGTTGCATCCAGATGGTAGGGGTCAATGGCTCAATGTCTATAGGGAGATGGGTGATGAGTGGTGTCCCTCCGGGGTCCATATTGGGACGAGTATTCCTTAATATCTTCGTCAATGCCATAGACAGCATGGAAGAGAGAGAGGTGATTCAAGACAGCCAGCAGGGCTTCATCAAGGGCAAGTCCTGCCTAACCAACCTAGTGGCCTTCTAGGATGGAGTGACCACGTTAGTGCACAAGGGAAGAGCTACTGATGTCCTCTATCTGGACTTCTGTAAGGCCTTTGACAGTGTTCCCCACAACATCCTTCTCTCAGTAGAGAGATATGGACTTGATAGGTAGACTGTTGGGTGGGTGAGGAATTGGTTGGATGGTTGCATCCAGATGGTAGGGGTCAATGGCTCAATGTCTATAGGGAGATGGGTGATGAGTGGTGTCCCTCCGGGGTCCATATTGGGACGAGTATTCCTTAATATCTTCGTCAATGCCATAGACAGTGGGATTGCGTTGACCCTCAGCAAGTTTGCAGATCACAGACTCACAGAATTGTTAAGGTTGGAAAAGATGTTTAAAATCATCAAGTCCAACCGTCAACCCAACACCACCATGCCCACTAAACCATGTCCCAAAGTGCCATGTCCACACTTTTTTTGAATCCTTCCAGTGGTGGTGATACCACCACCTCCCTGGGCAGCCTGTACCAATGTTTGACCAATAGTTCAGTAAAAACATTTTTCCTAATATCTAATATAAACCTCCCCTGGCGCAACTTGAAGCCATTTCCTCTTGTCCTATCACTAGTTACTTGGGAGAAGAGGCCAACACCCTCGTCGCCACAACCCCCTTTCAGGTAGTTGTATAGAGCTATAAGGTCTCCCCTCAGCCTCCTCTTCTCCAGACTGAACAACCCCAGTTCCCTCAGCCGCTCCTCATAAGACTTGTGCTCCAGACCCCTCACCAGTTTTGTTGCCCTTCTTTGGACACGCTCCAGCACCTCAGTGTTCTTCTTGTAGTGAGGGGCCCAAAACTGGACAGAGTATTCGAGGTGCAACCTCACCAGTGCTGAGTACAGAGGCACAATC